>NC_053391.1:300703547-301006047 GCF_905171765.1 Bufo bufo
GAAAAGCGTATTAGGATTATAGATAATGCTTAAAATTAGAATACATCGACAATACGGGTTATGTCTTATTCTGTTTGGGACGCTTGCACTGCTGTTGTAAATCATTGTCCGTGAGATCTGTTAGATCATAAAAAGTATACATTTTTCTTTTCAGCGCTGCGATTTTAAAAAGCGTATTAGAAATATAGACAGTGTTTAAAAATAGAATACATCAACAGTGGGTCGTTCTCCTTTAGCTCGTCAGAATTGTTGGTGATACTACCCGACGCGCTTGAATACGTTGTATTTTCTTCACCGGTAACACCGTTCAAGGTTCTTAGAACGTTATCAATGTGCTTGTCTATAATAAACATATATGAAATATAACAAACGTAATAAACATATATGAAATATAACAAGCGCTGCTATAAACTATGTATATATAATAAAAGATTATAACGGTTACGCTTACCGGCCTGTTGCAGCAACGTAGTCATGTAGTCGTCGTCGTCGATTGAAATATGTTGCTACGCTAACGCCGTACCGCATGCAGCGTTGTCTGAAATCATTCACGGACAGCTGTCGCTGATGAACGATTCATAAAAGTCTTCCTCTGCTATAAGCATTTGAGCATCGGGGAAGATATCATCGCCCCATAAAGTATCTTGTTAAACTGACATCTAAAAACAATTTGAATATTGTAAATTATTGTATAAATAACAAAAATAATATACGGTCCAAATAAATGCATGGTATATAGCGGTGCAAAAATCGTTGTGAAATACCAAAATTATACATGTATATAAAAATAGTCGGGCGTTATAAGCAGTTAATACAACCATATAGCTATTACATATTACAACCATTTTTTAGACTGTGTTAGATAGATAAAGTGGATGGATAGATAGATAGATAGATAGATAGATAGATAGATAGATAGATAGATAGATAGATAGATAGATAGATAGATGGATAGATGCATGACACGACCCGACGTAATAATCGCTGAGAAATTAGTCAAATGTTGCATGTTATATTGCATCAATAAAGAATTTAAAAATAGTAAAAAAAGAAGGGTAATATGGCTATACTCTTACCTTGAAATACGTTTTCTTGCAGAGCCTCAATGTGAAATGATTATGCCCTGTGGTGATCTGCCCACATGTATATATACAGATCCTGCTTGGGTATTCTTACCATTAACCACCTCAGCCCCCATAGCTTAAACACCCTTAATGACCAGGCCACTTTTTACACTTCTGACCTACAGTACTTTCACCGTTTATTGCTCGGTCATGCAACTTACCACCCAAATGAATTTTACCTCCTTTTCTTCTCACTAATAGAGCTTTCATTTGGTGGTATTTCATTGCTGCTGACATTTTGAATTTTTTTGTTATTAATCGAAATTTAACGATTTTTTGGCAAAAAAATGACATTTTTCACTTTCAGTTGTAAAATTTTGCAAAAAAAAACGACATCCATATATAAATTTTTCTCTAAATTTATTGTTCTACATGTCTGATAAAAAAAAAAATGTTTGGGTAAAAAAAAAATGGTTTGGGTAAAAGTTATAGCGTTTACAAACTATGGTACAAAAATGTGAATTTCCGCTTTTTGAAGTAGCTCTGACTTTCTGAGCACCTGTCATGTTTCCTGAGGTTCTACAATGGCCAGACAGTACAAACACCCCACAAATGACCCCATTTCAGAAAGTAGACACCCTAAGGTATTCGCTGATGGGCATAGTGAGTTCATTGAACTTTTTATTTTTTGTCACAAGTTAGTGGAACATTATGATTATTTTTTCTTACAAAGTCTCATATTCCACTAACTTGTGACAAAAAATAAAAACTTCCATGAACTCACTATGCCTATCATGAAATACCTTGGGGTGTCTTCTTTCCAAAATGGGATCACTTGTGGGGTAGTTATACTGCCCTGGCATTTTAGGGGCCCAAATGCGTGCAAAGTAGTTTGAAATCAAAATCTGTAAAAAATGGCCGGTGAAATCCGAAAGGTGCTCTTTGGAATGTGGGCCCCTTTGCCCACCTAGGCTGCAAAAAAGTGTCACACATGTGGTATTGCTGTACTCAGGAGAAGTTGGGCAATGTTTTTTGGGGTGTCATTTTACATATACCCATGCTGGGTGAGATAAATATCTCGGTCAAATGCCAATTTTGTATACAAAAATGGGAAAAGTTGTCTTTTGCCAAGATATTTCTCTCACCCAGCATGGGTATATGTAAAAAGACACCCCAAAACACATTGCCAAACTTCTCCTGAGTACGGGGATACCAGATGTGTGACACTTTTTTGCAGCCTAGGTGGGCAAAGGGGCCCACATTCCAAAGAGCACCTTTCAGATTTCACCGGCCATTTTTTACAGATTTTGATTTCAAACCACTTCTCACGCATTCGGCCCCTAAAATGCCAGGGCAGTATAACTACCCCACAAGTGACCCCATTTTGAAAAGAAGACACCCCCAGGTATTTAGTGATGGGCATAGTGAGTTCATGGAAGTTTTTATTTTTTGTCACAAGTTAGTGGAATATGAGACTTTGTAAGAAAAAAAAATATATATAAAATCATCATTTTCCGCTAACTTGTGACAAAAAATAAAAAATTCTAGGAACTCGCCATGCCCCTCACGGAATACCTTGGGGTGTCTTCTTTCCAAAATGGGGTCACTTGTGGGGTAGTTATACTGCCCTGGCATTCTAGGGGCCCTAATGTGTGGTAAGTAGGTAAATGACCTGTGAAATCCGAAAGGTGCTCTTTGGAATGTGGGCCCCTTTGCCCACCTAGGCTGCAAAAAAGTGTCACACATGTGGTATCGCCGTATTCAGGAGAAGTTGGGCAATGTGTTTTGGGGTGTCTTTTTACATATACCCATGCTGGGTGAGATAAATATCTCGGCAAAAGACAACTTTTCCCATTTTTTATACAAAGTTGGCATTTGACCAAGATATTTATCTCACCAAGCATGGGTATATGTAAAATGACACCCCAAAACACATTGCCCAACTTCTCCTAAGTACGGCGATACCAGATGTGTGACACTTTTTTGCAGCCTAGATGCGCAAAGGGGCCCACATTCCTTTTATGAGGGCATTTTTAGACATTTGGATCCCAGACTTCTTCTCACGCTTTAGGGCCCCTAAAATGCCAGGGCAGTATAAATACCCCACATGTGACCCCATTTTGGAAAGAAGACACCCCAAGGTATTTAATGAGGGGCATGGCGAGTTCATAGAATTATTTTTTTTTTGGCACAAGTTAGCGGAAATTGATTTTTATTTATTTCTTCTCACAAAGTCTCCCTTTCCGCTAACTTGGGACAAAAATTTCAATCTTTCATGGACTCAATATGCCCCTCAGCGAATACCTTGGAGTGTCTTCTTTCCGAAATGGTGTCACATGTGGGGTATTTATACTGCCCTGGCATTCTAGGGGCCCTAAAGCGTGAGAAGAAGTCTGGAATATAAATGTCTAAAAAATTTTACGCATTTGGATTCCGTGAGGGGTATGGTGAGTTCATGTGAGATTTTATTTTTTGACAATAGTTAGTGGAATATGAGACTTTGTAAGAAAAAAAATAAAAATTCCGCTAACTTGGGCCAAAAAAATGTCTGAATGGAGCCTTACAGGGGGGTGATCAATGACAGGGGGGTGATCAATGACAGGGGGGTGATCAGGGAGTCTATATGGGGTGATCACCCCCCTGTCATTGATCACCCCCCTATAAGGCTCCATTCAGATGTCCGTATGTGTTTTGCGGATCCGATCCATGTATCCGTGGATCCGTAAAAAACATACGGACATCTGAATGCAGCCTTACAGGGGGGTGATCAATGACAGGGGGGTGATCAATGACAGGGGGGTGATCAGGGAGTCTATATGGGGTGATCACCCCCCTGTCATTGATCACCCCCCTGTAAGGCTCCATTCAGATGTCCGTATGTGTTTTGCGGATCCGATCCATGTATCCGTGGATCCGTAAAAAACATACGGACATCTGAATGCAGCCTTACGGGGGGTGATCAATGACAGGGGGGTGATCAGGGAGTCTATATGGGGTGATCACCCCCCTGTCATTGATCACCCCCCTATAAGGCTCCATTCAGATGTCCGTATGTGTTTTGCGGATCCGATCCATGTATCCGTGGATCCGTAAAAATCATACGGACATCTGAATGCAGCCTTACAGGGGGGTGATCAATGACAGGGGGGTAATCAATGACAGGGGGGTTATCAATGACAGGGGGGTGATCAGGGAGTCTATATGGGGTGATCACCCCCCTGTCATTGATCACCCCCCTATAAGACTCCATTCAGATGTCCGTATGTGTTTTGCGGATCCGATCCATGTATCCGTGGATCCGTAAAAATCATACGGACGTCTGAATGGAGCCTTACAAGGGGGTGATCAATGACAGGAGGGTGATCAATGACAGCGGGGGGATCAGGGAGTCTATATGGGGTGATCACCCCCTGTCATTGATCACCCCCCTGTAAGGCTCCATTCAGACGTCCGTATGTGTTTTGCGGATCCAATCCATGTATCAGTGGATCCGTAAAAATCATACGGACGTCTGAATGGAGCCTTACAAGGGGGTGATCAATGACAGGGGGGTGATCAGGGAGTCTATATGGGGTGATCACCCCCCTGTAAGGCTCCATTCAGACGTCTGTATGTGTTTTGCGGATCTGATCCATGTATCCGTGGATCCGTAAAAAACATAAGGACATCTGAATGCAGCCTTACAGGGGGGTGATCAATGACAGGGGGTGATCAATGACAGGGGGGTGATCAGGGAGTCTATATGGGGTGATCACCCCCCTGTCATTGATCACCCCCCTATAAGGCTCCATTCAGATGTCCGTATGTGTTTTGCGGATCCGATCCATGTATCCGTGGATCCGTAAAAAACATACGGACATCTGAATGCAGCCTTACAGGGGGGTGATCAATGACAGGGGGTGATCAATGACAGGGGGGTGATCAGGGAGTCTATATGGGGTGATCACCCCCGTCATTGATCACTCCCCTGTAAAGCTCCATTCAGATGTCTGTATGTGTTTTGCGGATCCGATCCATGTATCAGTGGATCCGTAAAAATCATATGGACGTCTGAATGGAGCCTTACAGGGGGGTGATCAATGACAGGGGGGTGATCAATGACAGGGGGTGATCAGGGAGTCTATATGGGGTGATCAGGGGTGAATAAGGGGTTAATAAGTGACGGGGGGGTGTAGTGTAGTGTGGTGCTTGGTGCTACTTATTACTGAGCTACCTGTGTCCTCTGGTGGTCGATCCAAGCAAAAGGGACCACCAGAGGACCAGGTAGCAGGTATATTAGACGCTGTTATCAAAACAGCGTCTAATATACCTGTTAGGGGTTAAAAAAATCACATCTCCAGCCTGCCAGCGAACGATCGCCGCTGGCAGGCTGTAGATCTACTCGCTTACCTTCCGATCCTGTGTGCGCGCGTTCACAGGAAATCTTGCGTCTCGCGAGATGACGCATATATGCGTGACTCTGCGCAGGGCTGCCGCCTCCGGAACGCGATCCTGCGTTAGGCGGTCCGGAGGCGGTTAACATATGCAATAGGTGGTGGCGGTGATACAGCCAATCACAATCATTTTGTTTCCTGAAAAGAGATGCTATAAAAATATGAATAGTATCTGCGTAGTGTTTGCCGCAGCTGTTGCAGCGATACCAATAGTTTTGTGTTAACTCTGCTATAGACAGATCCCGAGAAAATTAACACATCTCAGGTTGTCACAGCTGCGACCTAAAACTCATGTGTGGGGTCTTGCAGGAAATGAAAAGTTTGATGTTAGAATGTTTGGACCATGAGTTTCAGGTAACAGCTGTCATCCTGTGCTATGATCATAACCCACTTCAAGTTTCAATCTAATGTACGCTTGTGGTCCTGTGGGAAAATGTATTGAGGTGTTTTAAGGAGAGACAAGAGGTGTCGGTATGAAGAGGTGTCGTTATGCTTCCTGCAGGATGTACAGTGCAAATGATTGAAGTAGTATAGCAGGAATGTGGCATTTCATTTTTAAAAAAATTTAAATTCAGTGTGTTGACTCAGTTGTCCAGTGTGGTGGGAGTTAAATTACACTCATGTATAAGAACCGCACTCACAATGGAGGTAAATTAAACTTACTCTTCATAGACATACATACACTGTAAGCTGTATATGAAAGGCTGCAGTTATAAGAGCGCTTTTAATTTAAATGGTATCACATTATAATTAAATTAATAAAACGTTTTAACTTTTTAAAATGATGTAATGATTTAAATTTTGGCAGCGTTGATTTTTTTATCATTGCTATTATAATTAAAAGACGCCCGGCCGTGTAGTATACGTCTTTTGGACATGCCCGGGCATGCCAATATATAAAAGTCATATCAAAATGATATCAAATCACAAAATGATATAAAAGTGGTATAAAACCGTATCAAAATGTTATAAATGGGATATAAAGTGTTAATAAAAGCTTATCATTTGATAAGGACTTATAAAGTGATATGAAAAGCTTATCATTTGATATAAAATTTATATTCGGACATAAAATTATATAAAAATCATATCAAAGTAGGAGGCATTTAGGCGTGGTTTGGGACGGGCGAGGGGAGAGAAATGGGCGGATCTGGGTGGGGTTAGGGCGTTTCTGGGATGGGTTATGGTGTTAAAAAGGGGCGGGGCACCTGTCACTTTGAGTTTGTCGAGAAATGTCCCACTATACTACTCACCTAGCCATGGAACAGCTGAGAAGCCAATTTTCCCATTACTTTTGGTCCCTTAACAAGTGGGAGGCACATATGCAAACTGTTGTAATTCCTGGCAATACCCAGTCCACATAGCTCTGTGTGCTTTTATTGTTTAAAAAAAAACGATTTGATACATATGCAAATTAACATAAAAGTCATATCTTAGTTGTGTGACCAGAGAAGAGTCATATTTTCAAGCTCTGACTCATCTCAGGTTAATTTGCATATGTATCAAATCGGTTTTTATACACAATAAAAGCACACAGAGCTATGGGGACTGGGTATTGCGGATGTGCTAGCGGCCATCTAGCAACCCATGTCCTCAGCTCTATACCCAAAATCCCGGTGACAGGTTCCCTTTAAAGATTTTACGCATATAAGCGCAGCGTTGACTGCTGAATAAATTTTCTTTTTCGGCCAAAATAGTACAATAAATATTTTACTGCATATAACCGCAGCGCTGATCGCTGAATAAATTTTGTTTTTCAAAAGAAATACTTCAATAAAGATTTTAATGCATATAACCACAGCGCTGACCACTGAATGAATTTAGTTTTTTGACTGAAATACTTCAATAAAGATTTTACCACATATAACTGCAGCGCTGAACAAATTTAGTTTTTCCACCAAAATACTTCAATAAAGATTTTACCGGCTATAACCGCAGCGCTGACCGCTGAATAAATTTTGTTTTTCCACCAAAATAAGTCAATAAGCACTTTACCACATATAACTGCAGTGCTGACCGCTGAATAAACTTTGTTTTTCCACCGAAATACTTCAATATAGATTTTACCGCATATAACCGCAGTGCTGACCGCTGAATAAATTTAGTTTTCCACCGAAATAAGTCAATAAACACTTTACCACATATAATTTAGATGAGGGATGGCTCTATTGTTTGAGGAAATGGATACGGTGCACTAGTCGTGACTTAGCTCCCGGTCACTAAAAAGTAATTGTATAGTATTACAGACGGGCACTCGGCAACTGGTGTCACTGCGGAGTGAAATATTTTATTTCTGTAAAACACAGTTATACATATAGATAACGTAAAAAAAAAAATCCAAACATTAAAAATTAACCTTCAAAGATGACCTTAAAAACATATAACAATCTGTGGTATATTATAGCTGAGTTGTCCGTCCAGTATCCCGCAGATCGTCGTCACACTCTGGTATTACTATTGTCAGTGTGGCGCTCTCAGATCTGAGCAGTTCAAACCAGCCATAACCCACCATGTAAGTAATGGTTAAAATTCGTTATTGGGTAACTTATATACACCTCACCCAAATTCGCTCACTATCCGTATAGCAACGAACACTTCTTCAGCATATTAAATTATAACGCAGTCCCAGCATTAAAATATATAAAAGTTCCAGGAGTTTGAAGGAGACTTTTTCCCTTATGGACTTCCTTTTGTTGCAAGATAAACAATAATCAACAGGCCATTATCCGTCACAATGGGGTAACTTCATATCCTCCCCACTTGGGATTAAGTACAGACCGTTTAAATCCTCTATGCGAGGTTTTTTCATAATTTGTTTGTGACGTTATTCAGTTAAGTAAGCAAGTGTAGTTGTTCCAGTACTTACTATTTGTAGAATTAGCGCATGAGTACTGTACAGTGCTCCCAGTGGCGTCCCACTCGATAAATGGAGCAACGTCTGTCTCTTACCTGTGCTTAGTTGTATACAGTAGTATAGTACACCAAATTCACTGCCGTCCTTTAATCACCACGTCCTTGGTGTTCATCCGCATTTAGTTGCAGCACTCCACGTGGTGAGTCCAGTTTGTTCAGGTTACACCCAATCCAGGTAATCTCCCAAGTCCCAGGTGCAGCAGTCCGGAGTAGCAGCGCTGACCACTGAATAAATTTAGTTTTTCCACCGAAATAAGTCAATAAAGATTTTACTGCATATAACCACAGTGCTGAACGCTGACTACAATTAGTTTTTTTCAAGTGAAATACGTCACAAAAGGTTTTACCACATACAGTTGCAAGAAAAAGTATGTGAACCCTTTGGAATGATATGGATTTCTGCACAAATTGGTCATAAAGTGTTATCTGATCTTCATCTAAGTCACAACAATAGACAATCACAGTCTGCTTAAACTAATAACACACACAGAATTAAATGTTACCATGTTTTTATTGAACACACCATGTAAACATTCACAGTGCAGGCCTGTACAAAATATGGTTTTTGCAGGCCTGAATAAACAGACATGGATTTTAGCTGCCATGTCGCATTAAATAAACTCCTGAGGTCCCCAGAAATGAAAAACCCCAACAAGTGACCCCATTTCGGAAAAAGCACCCCCGTACAAACATTTTAAGTGGTGGAAAGGGTACTTTTCAGAAAACAGGTGTCTCACAGAAGACAGAAATACTGGTGAAAGAATTTCAAAGCACATTTGTAAAAATGAAAAATTACTAGCAGACCCCAATTTTTTACTTTCACAAGGGGTCAAAAGAGAAAATGCACCCCAGTATATGTTCCCCATTTTCTCCCCTTTTTGCAAAAACCCCATATGTGCTTGTAGCCTGCTGTATGGGCACACAGCAGGGCTCCAGAGGCAAACTGCAAAATATGGTTTTTGCAGGCCTGAATAAACAGACATGGATTTTAGCTGCCGTGTCGCATTAAATAAATTCCTGAGGTCCCCAGAAATGAAAAACACCAACAAGTGACCCCATTTCGGAAAGAGCACCCCCGTACGAACATTTTTAAGTGGTGGAAATGGCACTTTTGACCTAATAGGTGTTTCACAGAAATGAATATGTATTGGTTAATGAAAAGTGGATCTGTAAGCTATGCGGACTAAAGCCTCATGCACATGACCGTTCTGTGTTTTGCGGTCCGCAAACCGCGGATCCGCAAAACACGGATGGCATCCGTGTGCGTTCTGCAATCTGCGGAACGGCACGTACAGCCTTTACTATAACTGCCTATTCTTGTCCGCAAAGCGCGGACAAGAATAGGACATGTTATATTTTTTTTACGCAAGTGCTGTCCGCACCTTTTGCGGCCCCATTGAAGTGAATGGGTCCGCATCCGAGCCGCCAAAACTGCGGCTTGGATGCGGACCAAAACAACGGCCATGTGCATGAGGCTTTAATCAGAGATATAAGGTGGTAAAACTACAGGGTACATCATGGATGAAATTAAATTAATACTCCATGGATGTGTGGTAGATTCTGAAACAATCCTGCATGCACAGGCCAGGTTTTTCAGGGAAGGTTTCCCAGTGGTAAATAGTGTATTTCCTTATCCCCCTTTTGGAACACACCCTGCATCTTTTGGGGTCCTTCCCTTCCTTGCTGTCTGGGGGTCTTGACCTGGAAAATGTTTCCCTGGTACAACACGGGCACCGTAACTTCCTGAAGTACCCTCCCCGGTTTGAAAAATTAGGGCCTTGATTACCACCTCTTGGAACTGAAGGAAATGTCCTCTGTGGCCTGCATAATGAAATAGCACGTACGCATTGCACATTGCCATCTGTACGATCAGGCAGGTACGCACTGAACAGCATTTGGCGGTCACAGCTCACACACAGAAAAAGTGGTGTGGAGCTGGAAAATGGTAAAAAATATATAAAAAGACCCCAAAAAAGTGCACGGACCAATTGGCGTCCGTAAAAAAAGGACAGGGACGGAGGGTGGTTTAGGGATCTGAACTGCTGCAAATGAAAGAAAAAATGTGTGCAGCTATTCCAGATGTTCTTCTTTCTTCTTTTCTTCTTTCTTTTCAGCAAGAAAGGGGTTAAATCACTGTGTTGTGCACCACAAGTCCCAGCAAGCCACAAGCAGCACAGAAAGACACAGAACCTCTCTGCATACAGTCACCAGCTAGAATGGCTGCATGTAGGGAAGTTCTGCCTCTTCCTGTGCAGCTATAGCGCTGCCATTGACTGGAGCGTTGTTCCAGCCAATAGCAGCGCTGGCAGGGGACCCAAAACACTGGTGTCCCCTGCCTTACCTCGGAGGTGACCGGTGCAGGCTTGTTCAGCACCTGCCACCTCCCCCTGACCTCTTCCCAACCCTCCCCGATGCATCTGACAGCTTCCTGCGCTGCGATGTGCCGGTCTTATTAATGAGCCAATCGCAGCGCTTGGATCTGCAGGGGTGTGGTGCAGCACCATGCTGCCCTTACCCAGCATGGCTGCCTGCCGGTAAGAGCAGGCATGGTGCTGCGACTCCCCCCGATCGTTCCCATACATGTACGGCACTGGGCATTAAGTCACGTCCGGTTGCGCCGCGTTAAGGGGTTGAATATAAAATATAAAGGTCTGTCTATTACATTATTTAATTCTTTTAGAATACAGGGGTGTATCCCATCTGGACCCGATGATTTCTCTTTATTTATCCACTGCACTTCTTCCTGGGTCAGACATGCCACATTTAATGGGGAGTTTACTTTGATACTCTGAATTTAATCTGACATTTCATTTTCCATAAGTGAATACAGTGGAGAAAAAAGTATTTAATACTTATGCCATGTGCATATATCAAATAATTAAAGGGGTTGTCTGAGCGTTTTATACTGATCCACAGGGGATCTGACTCCCGACACCCCTGCAGATCAGCTGTCTTTCCAGGCCATGTGACATCACATTAATTGTTCACATGGCCTAGGCACAGCTTAGTCCTGTTCAAGTAAATGGGGCTGAACTGCAATACCAAGCACAGCCACAATCCAATGGATGGCACTGTGCTTGGTAAGCTGTGAGGAGGTTTCAAAGCTCACTGGAGCTCCAATGAGCGTCATTGCTTCCTCAAACAGCTGATCGGCGGGGGTGCCAGGTGCCATCAGTGTGAAAATCCTGGAGAACCCCTTTAATCCAAAAATCAAGCCACAGTCAAATACGAGGAGTTCAAATGCAATAGATGTGAATAGAACAAAACCACAGGTAAAGATGGAAGGAAGCATAATGCTTAAATCCCTCAACCCGGGGGTGGGGGCTGTGGCTAGCGGGCATGTGAGCCAGACGTGGAACTGGAGTGCACCATGAATCTGTGATTAATCGCTGGCCATCCATGTTGTTATTCTTGCTCACCTCTGTTCAGGCTGTATGCAATCCATCTCTGGTGGTGGTGAGCATTCAGAAGCGGCCTCCCTAGGCGACATCGGGGGCGATTAAGTGGAGCGGTCTGACCATCTGCAACGCACGTGGGCCTTTTGAAAACTGTGGCCTACTGCTGACTGCTTCCTGGGCACTGCGCCTTGGTTCCCTTGTTGGGTGCCTGCCTGATGATCAGTGACCCGTTATCTGAAGGACTCTGGGGGTGAGTGGCTGCCCGTGGGGCTATTCTGATCCTGGGGGAGATCCTGTGGAAGGCCGCCGCATGTCTACCCGCCATTAGGGACATATATTAGCTGCACAACTGCCTCAGCTGCGTCCCTTTTTGCTGACCCCTTGACCTCTGTTCATAGAGCCCCTTAGCTTTAAGTTCAGTTTAGGACTTACCTCCATGGCACAGGGGTACATCAACCTATGTGACAGTGCCAAGACCTATATATCCCCCTGAGGATAAAGGATTGCAAGGGAACCCTACTTGTGGTTTTATGCCTGTTTTTGGAAGAGTAGTGATACCCTTATTTCCATTTGTGCACAGTGACTGCGCTTGATTCTGCTATTTTTGGGCTTGCAGGTCAATGTAGGGGCCAACCTTGGCAACAATAAGTGCTTTTTACAATTACGCTTGTGTATGCGATATTATGGCTTCTTATTTTTGTGGATACCTTCAATATTACCCTTACCATGAAACCTAACTCTTGTTGATATGTACCGCCCTATCAGTGGCATGATTTTTTGTATTTTAACAGTCTGGCTTGAATAAACACCTATCTTAATTCTGCAAGTGAAACATGCCTACAAAGTCACAGGGGCAATCTTCCTCCTAGCAAACCGTTCCGGAGCTTTTTCTCAATCCATAACCGTCTGACATGGAGCGTTCAGACTCCCCAACCGTACAGTACTTGCTTGTTATTGCCGTCCGAGCCTGAACCAGCTGCTGACTCCCCAGCACCTGCTTTTGATCCTGCCGAACTATATGCAAACATCAAGACTCTTTTTTACTACTGAGCTCTCCAAGCCAATGGCGGATTTCACTGAACAAATTCAGGAACTGGGTTTACGAGTATCTGAATTAGAAGATAAAATGGATGAAGTGATGGACGCTATGGAGGTAGACAATTCCCACCTTTACGACCATGTATGTAGATTGGAGGCGCTTGAATATAAATTGGAGGACTTGGAAAACCGTAACTGGAGAGCTAATTTTAGGATCAGAGGTATTGCAAAAAAGTAGTAAAACGTAAAAAAAAACTATATGTACTTGGTATCGTTGTAATCGTACTGACCCAGAGAATAAAAATATTATGTTATTTATACAGAAAAATTAACGCCTTAAAATTTATAATGGAAAAACGCAGTGGCAGTGAATAAATAAAAGTTAATCAGAAAGTTATGTGTACCCCAAAATAGCACCATAAAAAACGACAACTTTTCCAGCAAAAAACAAGCCCTCATATAGCTATATGGATGGAAAAATAAAAAAGTTATAGCTCTTAGAAGGCGACGATAAAAAAAAATATATATTATAAATCTAATAAAAAATTTAAATAGGTAACTTTTTCCCTGTGTCCGTGAAAAAAAATAGACGTGTTTTTTTTTTTTTTTGAGGCTGGTGGTACTTGACTAGATAATTTTGGTGGTAATTATCATCATTTTACAGCTCACAGTAAATTCTGGTAGTGAGTTCTTATCATTATATTGAGTTATAGACCTGTATTGCTTATAATATTTATCATCCATTATGGTTTTCCAATTTGTCCGTAAAAAACGTTGGCTGTGACTTTGGGATAAGTTGTTCAGAAAAAAGAAAAATTCTGGTTTGCAACCCTGCCCATATCCCAAGGAATGGCTCAGTAGGACATCCAATGTTTGAACGGCTCTGCAAACACAAAGCTTTAGGCCTCATGCACACGATTGTGCCGTTTTTTGCAGTCTGATGCGGACCATAACTACCGTCGTGTGGATGAGGCCTTAGAGAAAGGTATCCTATCCCTTATTTACTGTACTCTAAACTCATCACTATCTAATACCAAGTTGGCCTTTATGCATGGCTGGGAGGTGGACTACTCTCACACTGGAGCAAGGGTATGACTGTTGTACAGCAACGAGCAAGGGGAGCTGGCTTACCCTGATGGAAACTCCCCTTTATGTTTTGGGCGATGACAGGAAGTTGGTAATACCCTCCCATAGTTAAATGGTTGTGGACCAATATCTGGAGAGGATTATTTGAGGTGTTTGGGAGAGATCTCCCCTTGTCAGCATCTGTATACTTGCTGGGGCTTAAACCACCAACATTTTATAATAAGACCTACAAGCTTCTAAAACATATCCTGGTGTCTACAATAATACATATTTCCTCCAGGTGGAGGTCTTCCCTTTATATCTCAGCAGTTATTCATAGGGTCAATAGAATCTCATTTTATAAAAAAAATCTTTATGCTACTTTAAATGACACTAGAGAACGATTCTCAACAATCTTACACCAATGGATGACCTATACCAATTCTCCTAACTTACAGTACTTTCTATCTTTATAGAGCTATACGATGACCTGTGGAGGACTCTGTCTTCCTATCCATTCCCTACTACTTTACCTCTAGGACCAGGGGAGTCACAGTAGCAGAGCCTTTATTTATATTATAATGCATAACTTCAGTTATGTTCTTAATGTTTTACAATAGTTACATTCCCATACATACTGCTTTTTCAATTCATATTTGGTTTTATTCATTGCTATTGGATGCCTGTACTCCTCTATGTATGTAATCTTAAGAGAAAAGAAAAGTTGCAGCTCTCACCTCTGATCACCCTTGTGAAGCACGGAAGATGTGGCTTGAACCCAGCCACGCTTAATATGTCCAAAAACAAAGGGTCGATTCCAGCTTCTGACGTATAAAATAATTTGTTCTTTATTCAGCTTTCAAAGTTTAAGATCCAACATACATCACATGGAGAGACATATTGAATTGCCACCTCCCCGCCCATGTGTTCTTGGTTGGACTTCCCACCTAATCCAGGAACACCTGGGCTTGGGATGTAACCTCTACTCAATTAGAGAAAGAGGAGGAACCCATTTGTGTTGTATATATAAGTACCGGTTTTTAGTGCACTATGTATTGTCTTGATGAAGGGCTCAATACCATAGCCCGAAACGCATCACAATTACTTTGTGTCTCTCCATGTGATGTATGCTGGATCTTAAACTTTGAAAGCCGAATAAAGAACAAATTATTTTATACATATACAAACGCAAAATACAAATATGATAGCACTCTGCAACCAGCATTCTGCTCTGACTCTATGCTGGATGAGGCATTGGTGTACATTTTGGCCAAAGCGTAATAAGCCACTCACCACGTCAAGGTCGCCTCTATGGAGTGGTCCCTAACACTATTTCCTACCTGTTTATGGGCCATGATAGCCACACAAAGTCCAGGGAATGCAGGCTAGCATGCACGCCAAGCACACTCTGCTTTTAACCCCGTCCGGTGCCATTACAGCTTTCATCGGATCCAGGGATGCAAGTATATGGTGGGCTCAGCATGCATGTTGGTACTTGCATCCCTGGATCCGATGAAAGCTGTAATGGCACCGGACGCGGTTAAAAGCAGAGTGTGCTTGGCGTGCATGCTAGCCTGCATTCCCTGGACTTTGTGTGGCTATCATGGCCCATAAACAGGTAGGAAATAGTGTTAGGGACCACTCCATAGAGGCGACCTTGACGTGGTGAGTGGTTTATTACGCTTTGGCCAAAATGTACACCAATGCCTCATCCAGCATAGAGTCAGGGCAGAATGCTGGTTGCAGAGTGCTATCACATTTGTATTTTGCGTTTGTATATGTATTTCGCCATAGTGATGTGCACCACATACAGGGTTGTGCTGACTCAATCACCCACATTTTTTCTTTGTAGTATATATTGGAGGCGTGGCGATCTCCATGAAGTCATGCACACCTGACCAGTCAATCTGTCCTGGAGGCTGGTTTTAAAGTCAGTATAAAACTGAGTCTGCTTATATAGAACCTACCAGTAGCCATTTGGCTCCAGGAGAAGTATATGGTGGGCTCAGCATGCATGTTGGTACTTGCATCCCTGGATCCGATGAAAGCTGTAATGGCACTGGACGGGGTTAAAAGCAGAGTTTGCTTGGCGTGCATGCTAGCCTGCATTCCCTGGACTTTGTGTGGCTATCATGGCCCATAAACAGGTAGGAAATAGTGTTAGGGACCACTCCATAGAGGCGACCTTGACGTGGTGAGTGGCTTATTACGCTTTGGCCAAAATGTACACCAATGCCTCATCCAGCATAGAGTCAGGGCAGAATGCTGGTTGCAGAGTGCTATCACATTTGTATTTTGCGTTTGTATATGTATTTTGCCATAGTGATGTGCACCACATACGGGGTTGTGCTGACTCAATCACCCACAATTATTTTATACGTCAGAAGCTGGAATCGACCCTTTGTTTTTGGGTATGTAATCTTAAGTATACTTTGAGATTTTCTGTTTGTGCTATTTTGCTAATGAATAAATCTTTTTGAAACATTAATCCCTCAACTGGCTGTGGGATTGGACACAGAGTCAGAAACATGGTTGGCTTTGCATCCAGTCTCTCAGATAGATCCACCAACTGAAGCTTGGTTTATCGGCATAGCAACCCTCCTTATATTAGCCGTGCACTGTAGCTTACTAGAGGGGCTGGAAAAATGGACTGTTGTCCATTAGAGATGAAGAGTCTGGATGTGTTTTTTTTTAATACCTTTAAGTAGTGGTACAAAGAGCTATGTGTGTTTTGTGTAAAGCCTGAGGAAGGGATTAGCCCAGTCCTGAAACACATAACTAATAAAAGGTAATAAAGATCATTCATCCAGACTCTTCATCTCCAGTGCCTGACAAGCACCAGCACCTCCAGTAGATTTGCCCCAGTACCTCAAGGGTTCTTGGCTAGGCTTTGGGATGCAGTCTCACTATCTATATGTCTACATGGAAGCTGTGCTCCTAACATAACCCCATAAGGTGAGCACATTGTATCATATGCTCATTCACTTATTTTTCGTCGCACCTTTGTGTATTTTTGTCTTAGCTTACTATGCACTGGATCATAGCTAGGTACATTTCTGCATTTTTTGAGGGGCCACGGACCCTGGATATCTAGGACCAGGTTTCAGTGGAAATTTCTTATGAAAGTAACTAACCAAGCAATCCACATGTACAGAACGAGCTGATCCCAAGAATGTTCCTCAGATCCATAACGTTTCCAATGCACCAGCTTCTCATAGGAAACCTCTAACCTTACAAGAATTCACTATGCAGCATATTTCACTCTGTAGATCTCTCTCCATCTGAAAATGAGGAGGAAGTCCCCTTGGTGGAGACATAGGTGGAATGTCCTTTTTTGAGCAAAGATCTATGAAACATTATGAATTTTAAAAGAAGAGGGCAAAAGCAATGAGAAAGACACAAGAATTGATAACTTACACAATGTTATCTTATACAAAGATAGATTGAGACACACATTTTCAGTGTCCCACAGAAAGTCTATTATCCGCATCCCTTTTTAGAGAAAATTGAGCTTTCTTCGGGTTCGTCTGAACATGGATTGTGCACGGTTTGAGTCGATCTACACCTCTGGATTTTTATTAATAGAACCAGAAAACTAGCCAAAATGAGAATGAAACCCATACTTAATAAAGGTGAAGTATCAAGTGACATAAGATAGTGATTATTAATAGCAAATTCAGCTAACAGCAAATGAGTAGCCCATTCAAATTGATGATCAGCAATGTAACACCTAAGGCTACTTTCACACTAGCTTTTTTTGCGGATCTGTCATGGATCTGAAAAAAACGCTTCAGTTACAATAATACAACTGCATGCATCCATCATGAACGGATCCGGTTGTATTATGTCTTATATAGCCATGATGGAAAGTCAATGGGGGACGGATCCGTTTTCTATTGTGTTAGAGAAAACGGACCCGTCCCCATTAACTTACATTGTGTGTCAGGACGGATCAATCTTGCTCCGCAGCACATCGCGGACAGAAAAACGCTGCTTGCAATGTTATTCTGTCTGCGATGAGGACGCAACCAAACAGAATGGAATGCATTCTGGTGAACTCCGTTTCGTTCAGTTCAGTTTTGTCCCCATTGACAATTAATGGGGACAAAACGGAACCGTTTTCTTCCGCTATTGAGATCCTATGACGGATCTCAATAGCGGAATTGAAAACGCAGATGTGAAAGTAGTCTAAGATACTTCTCAAAACAACTGGACCAGGAGATTATTATAAAAAGGCTTCCAAAACATGGACAAAAACTGTACCCCTCTACCAGGAGCAATGTTCAAAGAAATGTCATGTAATTATAGTGGTGGACTGGCCACAGACTCTACATAGAAACTTCCTGGAGGGCCGATACCCAGGGGCCACCTAAGCCTTCGATATGGCCAAAAGTCTGGTAAGTAATGATCTGATGCTCCCTGTTGAGGAAGGGTTGAGACGTATACATATATATCCATGCATGCCTGCAAACACGTGCGGGCATGTATGGTATATATATGCATACATTAACCACCGCATCATGGGGTGATGTGCCCAGCATCTGCGCACGTCTGCCCATGGTGATCCCCAGGGGCTCATGGTGGCCCCTGTGGGAAATATGTGCCCTCTTTAGTGTATATATCCCCTTGTAAGGGCTGTGGCCCCTTGTGTACATGTACACTGCGTGCAGAATTATTAGGCAAATGAGTATTTTGACCACATCATCCTCTTTATGCATGTTGTCTTACTCCAAGCTGTATAGGCTCGAAAGCCTACTACCAATTAAGCATATTAGGTGATGTGCATCTCTGTAATGAGAAGGGGTGTGGTCTAATGACATCAACACCCTATATCAGGTGTGCATAATTATTAGGCAACTTCCTTTCCTTTGGCAAAATGTCACGGCTGTATGTGGGCAACAATAGTAATACACAGTACAGAGCTACTGACTGGACCCAGAACTAGGGAGGATAACGGGTGACCCCTGTCCGACCCTCAACGCTCTCCCTATTCTGCTAAAGCACATGCCCGGATCCAAATGGCGGAAAGAGGCATGCCCACGTGCCTAAGACTAATGACCACTGTAACCCCTACAATAGTGGAAGGGGCACGGCCACCAGTGCCCTACTCAGTATATGGAGGGAACCGTGGCCACCTCAGATCCAGTCAGAAAATAAACAGGAACACAACAATGTCTGCACACTTAGCTGGAGGTGTTGCAGCCGCAGAGAAGACGGATCCAAGGACAGGCTGGCAATATCCAGAGTGCTAGCTGCAGCAGAACACAGGTCCAGTGAACTGATAGCTACAAGTGAAGAAACTAAAGCCAGAGCTACAACTGAAGTGAGAACTATAATCCACATCCTATCATAGGAGGAGGGGTGATATAAAGAGAGGAAAATCAAACATATGAAGGACAGCTGTGGTGAAAGAAACCAAAAGTAAACAGAGTAGTGAGAACTCCTCCCAGCTCTAGTAGTGACATCATCACAGGGGTGGAGAAACAGAGCTGTGAGAACGTCCCAAAGCTCTGGTAGTGACAGTACCCCCCCCCTCTACGGGTGGACTCCGGACACCCAGGACCCACCTTCTCAGGATGAGCCCTATGAAATGCCCTGATGAGGCGAGTGGCTTTAATGTCCGACACCGGAACCCACATCCTCTCCTCAGGACCATAACCCTTCCAATGAACGAGGTACTGAAGAGAACCGCGGACCATGCGAGAGTCCACAATTCTGGAAACCTCAAACTCCAGATTGCCATCAACCAAAATCGGAGGAGGAGGCAAAGAGGAGGGTACCGTGGGCTGGACATATGGTTTTAAGAGAGATCTGTGAAATACATTATGTATCTTCCAAACCCGTGGAAGATCAAGACGGAAGGCAACAGGATTGATGACTGACAAGATTTTATAAGGCCCAATAAACTTGGGACCCAATTTCCAGGAGGGAACCTTCAACTTAATGTTTCTAGTAGACAACCACACCAGATCACCCACATTCAGGTCCGGACCAGGCACACGTCTCTTATCAGCCACACGCTTATACCTCTCACTCATCTTTTTAAGATTACCCTGAATCTTTTGCCAAATGGTAGACAAAGACGAGGAAAATCTCTCCTCCTCAGATAAACCAGAAAGAGCCCCTCCCGAGAATGTCCCAAACTGTGGATGGAACCCATATGCACCAAAGAATGGTGACTTATCAGAAGATTCCTGACGACGGTTGTTCAGAGCAAACTCAGCAAGAGGGAGAAATGAACACCAATCCTCCTGGTTCTCTGAAACAAAACAGCGCAAATATGTCTCCAGATTCTGATTGAGGCGCTCAGTCTGACCATTCGACTGCGGATGAAAAGCAGAAGAGAAGGACAGCCGAACCCCCAGGCGAGAACAGAAAGCCTTCCAGAACCTGGACACAAACTGCGTGCCTCTATCGGAAACAATATCAGAGGGAATGCCGTGCAATTTAACAATATGGTCGACAAAAGCTTGCGCCAACGTTTTAGCATTGGGTAAACCAGGGAAAGGTACGAAATGAGCCATCTTGCTAAAACGGTCCACCACCACCAGGATCACCGACTTCCCCGAGGAACGAGGAAGATCCGTGATAAAGTCCATGGACAGGTGTGTCCAAGGACGGGAAGGAATGGGTAACGGGAAAAGGGAACCTGAAGGCCGTGAACGAGGGACCTTAGCGCGAGCGCACGTCTCACAAGCAGCCACAAAACCCTCCACCGACTTACGAAGAGCCGGCCACCAAAATCTCCGAGCAATAAGATCCACCGTGGCTCTACTCCCGGGGTGACCAGCAAGAACCGTATCATGATGCTCCTTAAAGAGTTTGTGACGTAGCTCAGGAGGCACGAACAACTTCCCAGAAGGACAACGGGCAGGTGTCTCAGTCTGGGCAGCCTGGACCTCGGCCTCCAAATCGGAATATAGAGCAGAAACAACTACCCCCTCCGCCAAAATGGGACCCGGGTCCTCGGAGTTTCCTCCTCCCGGAAAACAGCGAGAGAGAGCATCAGCCTTCACATTTTTTATCCCAGGTCGGAATGTAACAACAAAATTGAATCTGGAGAAGAACAGAGACCATCTGGCCTGTCTCGGATTCATACGCCTGGCCGACTCCAAGTATGCCAGATTCTTATGGTCGGTAAAAACGGTGATAGGGTGCCTGGCCCCCTCCAACCAATGGCGCCATTCCTCGAAAGCCAACTTGATGGCCAACAACTCCCTATCGCCCACATCATAGTTTCTCTCTGCCGGGGAGAGTTTTTTAGAGAAAAAGGCACAGGGTCGCCACTTGGCAGGGGAAGGGCCCTGGGACAAAACCGCACCCACACCCACCTCGGAAGCATCCACCTCAACAATAAAAGGTAAGGAAACATCGGGATGCACCAAGACGGGAGCAGACGCAAAATTCTCTTTAATCTTAGAAAAGGCTGCAAGCGCCTCCTCCGACCAAGAGGAAAAATCCGCCCCCTTTTTTGTCATGTCAGTGAGGGGTTTGACAACAGAGGAATAATTCAAAATGAACTTTCTGTAATAGTTCGCAAAACCCAGAAAGCGCATCAATGCCTTCTGATTCTCAGGAAGCTCCCACTCAAGTACAGCACGGACCTTCTCGGGATCCATGCGAAAACCAGAAGCAGAGAGGAGAAAACCCAGAAATTGAATCTCCGATACCATAAAAAGACATTTCTCCAGCTTGGCGTACAATTTATTTTCCCGCAGAATCTGCAGAACCTGAAAAAGATGATCCTGATGGGTCTGAACATCAGGGTAAAAAATCAAAATATCATCAAGATACACCAATACAAATTTCCCCATTAAATGATAGAAAATACTATTAACAAAATGCTGAAAGACGGCCGGAGCATTCATCAGGCCGAAAGGCATAACGAGATTCTCGAAATGCCCGTCAGGGGTATTAAAGGCCGTTTTCCATTCATCCCCCTCTCTGACCCTGACCAGGTTGTACGCGCCTCTCAAATCCAATTTGGAAAACACCTTGGCCCCAACAATTTGATTGAAGAGGTCCGGGATCAGAGGAAGGGGATAGGGATCGCGAATCGTGATACGGTTCAGCTCCCTAAAATCTAGGCAAGGTCTCAGAGAGCCATCTTTCTTTTTAACAAAAAAAAAACCCGCGGCCACAGGTGACTTTGAGGGACGAATATGCCCCTTTTCGAGACTCTCGGAGATGTAAGTTCGCATAGCGATTCTTTCCGGTTGTGAGAGATTGTAGAGGCGTGCTTTTGGCAGCTTGGCGCCGGGAATGAGGTTAATGGGACAGTCAAACTCCCGGTGAGGAGGTAGCTCCTGAACACCGCTCTCGGAAAACACGTCAGAGAAATCAGAGAGAAATGATGGCACCGTTTTAGTAGACACCTCTGCAAAAGTCGCTGTGAGACAATTCTCTCTACAAAAGTCACTCCACTCATTTATTTGCCTTCCTTGCCAATCAATAGTGGGGTTATGTCTAGTGAGCCAGGGTAACCCCAAAACTAGAGGAGACGGCAATCCGTTAAGGACAAAACAAGATATATCCTCCACATGAGTGTCACCTACAGCTAGCCGGATATTGTGAACAATGCCTTTCAGAGATCTCTGTGAGAGCGGAGCAGAGTCAATAGCAAAAACAGGTATATCTTTATCTAATGTGCAAACCTGAAAACCATGCATGGCTACAAATTGAGTGTCAATAAGATTGACGGCCGCTCCACTATCGACAAAAATCTCACAAGAAATGACTTTGCTCTCTAGCGCCACCCTGGCAGACAGGAGAAAACGGGAACTGCAGGTCAGAGGAAAAGCATCACATCCTACATCAACTTTGCCCAAAGTAGCAGATGAAGCAGAACTTGATGATTTACCTTTTGAGATTTTTCTCTTATTATCGCTCTTAGTACGGTTCAAGAATCTCCTAGATGGACAAACATTTGCCAAATGACCTATGCCCCCACAACAAAAACAGACCATACTCTGAGGACTAAATCCTCTTTTATCAGGGGCAAGTCGAGCTAGCTGCATGGGCTCCTCCTCAGAGGGGAGCGAGACAGGATGAGGCCCCTGCACACTGAATGAGTCCGCACCACTTCCCCTAGACTGACAATGGCTGGACAGAGAGGTCTCGTTTCTTTCTCTTAGACGCCTGTCAAGGCGTACCGCCAATGACATGGCAGACTCTAAGGACGTTGGTCTCTCATGGAAAGCAAACGCATCTTTTAATCTCTCCGAGAGACCATGACAGAACTGACTCCGGAGTGCAGCATCATTCCAACCCGAATCAGCTGCCCATCTCCGAAATTCAGAACAATAAAGCTCCGCAGACCGTTTGTTCTGGCATAAAACACGTAGGTTAGATTCGGCCAGAGCAACACGATCCGGGTCATCATAAATCTGCCCCAGGGCCACAAAAAATCCCTCCACGGATCGAAGGGAGGGATCCCCTGATGGCAGCGAAAAAGCCCAAGTCTGAGCATTACCCCTGAGCAGGGAGATGACAATCCTCACCCTCTGCTCTTGATTACCAGAAGAGTGAGGACACAAGCAAAAATGGAGTTTGCATGCCTCTCTGAAACGAACAAAATTCTCACTGCCCCCGGAGAACGTCTCCGGAAGTGAGACCTTTGGCTCGCAACAGACTCCATGAGCCGGAGCAGGGCCCAATGCTTGAAGCTGAGTCATAGATTGACGGAGATCCGCTACTTCCAAAGAAAGACCCTGCATGCGGTCAACCAGGCCAGAAAGCGGATCCATGTCAAAAAAGGACGGTTTTGGTGGATTATAATGTCACGGCTGTATGTGGGCAACAATAGTAATACACAGTACAGAGCTACTGACTGGACCCAGAACTAGGGAGGATAACGGGTGACCCCTGTCCGACCCTCAACGCTCTCCCTATTCTGCTAAAGCACATGCCCGGATCCAAATGGCGGAAAGAGGCATGCCCACGTGCCTAAGACTAATGACCACTGTAACCCCTACAATAGTGGAAGGGGCACGGCCACCAGTGCCCTACTCAGTATATGGAGGGAACCGTGGCCACCTCAGATCCAGTCAGAAAATAAACAGGAACACAACAATGTCTGCACACTTAGCTGGAGGTGTTGCAGCCGCAGAGAAGACGGATCCAAGGACAGGCTGGCAATATCCAGAGTGCTAGCTGCAGCAGAACACAGGTCCAGTGAACTGATAGCTACAAGTGAAGAAACTAAAGCCAGAGCTACAACTGAAGTGAGAACTATAATCCACATCCTATCATAGGAGGAGGGGTGATATAAAGAGAGGAAAATCAAACATATGAAGGACAGCTGTGGTGAAAGAAACCAAAAGTAAACAGAGTAGTGAGAACTCCTCCCAGCTCTAGTAGTGACATCATCACAGGGGTGGAGAAACAGAGCTGTGAGAACGTCCCAAAGCTCTGGTAGTGACACAAAATGGGTCAAAAGAAGGACTTGACAGGCTCAGAAAAGTAAAAAAAAGTGAGATATCTTGCAGAGGGATGCAGCACTCTTAAAATTGCAAAGCTTCTGAAGCGTGATCATCGAACAATCAAGCGTTTTATTCAAAATAGTCAACAGGGTCGCAAGAAGCGTGTGGAAAAACCAAGGCGCAAAATAACTGCCCATGAACTGAGAAAAGTCAAGCGTGCAGCTGCCAAGATGCCACTTGCCACCAGTTTGGCCATATTTCAGAGCTGCAACATCACTGGAGTGCCCAAAAGCACAAGGTGTGCAATACTCAGAGACATGGCCAAGGTAAGAAAGGCTGAAAGACGACCACCACTGAACAAGACACACAAGCTGAAACGTCAAGACTGGGCCAAGAAATATCTCAAGACTGATTTTTCTAAGGTTTTATGGACTGATGAAATGAGAGTGATTTTTGATGGGCCAGATGGATGGGCCCGTGGCTGGATTGGTAAAGGGCAGAGAGCTCCAGTCCGACTCAGACGCCAGCAAGGTGGAGGTGGAGTACTGGTTTGGGCTGGTATCATCAAAGATGAGCTTGTGGGGCCTTTTCGGGTTGAGGATGGAGTCAAGCTCAACTCCCAGTCCTACTGCCAGTTTCTGGAAGACACCTTCTTCAAGCAGTGGTACAGGAAGAAGTCTGCATCCTTCAAGAAAAACATGATTTTCATGCAGGACAATGCTCCATCACACGCGTCCAAGTACTCCACAGCGTGGCTGGCAAGAAAGGGTATAAAAGAAGAAAATCTAATGACATGGCCTCCTTGTTCACCTGATCTGAACCCCATTGAGAACCTGTGGTCCATCATCAAATGGAGGGAAAACAGTACACCTCTCTGAACAGTGTCTGGGAGGCTGTGGTTGCTGCTGCACGCAATGTTGATGGTGAACAGATCAAAACACTGACAGAATCCATGGATGGCAGGCTTTTGAGTGTCCTTGCAAAGAAAGGTGGCTATATTGGTCACTGATTTGTTTTTGTTTTGTTTTTGAATGTCAGAAATGTATATTTGTGAATGTCGAGATGTTATATTGGTTTCACTGGTAAAAATAAATAATTGAAATGGGTATATATTTGTTTTTTGTTAAGTTGCCTAACAATCATGCACAGTAATAGTCACCTGCACACACAGATATCCCCCTAAAATAGCTAAAACTAAAAACAAACTAAAAACTACTTCCAAAAATATTCAGCTTTGATATTAATGAGTTTTTTGGGTTCATTGAGAACATGGTTGTTGTTCAATAATAAAATTAATCCTCAAAAATATAACTTGCCTAATAATTCTGCACTCCCTGTATATACATATTAGGATGTCCCCCTGATGTGTATATATATATATATATATATTTATATATGAATGTCCCTTATATTGGTGTATACATGTGTATGGATGTGCCCCATGCATCCATACACATATATATATATATATATATATATATATATATATAACATATATATTACACAATATTCCCCCCCCCCCTCCATACACCTGAAACCAGATGCATCTGTGTGAATGTCCCCCAGGCATTCACACAGATGCAATCTGGTTGATTGCATCAGAATGACCGGACTAAGGTCCGGTCATCCTGATAACTACAAAGGACTCGGATTCCACAGAATCTGAGCCCTTTGATATAATTGTCGCCAGCGCCGCTGGAGACAATTATACATGATAGAAGAAGGGGAGAAGGCTCCCCTCCTCCTATTATGCGCATTCCGGCAGCGAAATTAACATCTCGCTGTCCGGAATGCAGAGTGCCACAGGCGGGAGATCAAAGGCTTCTCCCGCCTGGTGTGCAGCGCGTCCCCGCGTTGCTTGTGTAACCCTGGGCCCTGAATAACCCTTGGCTACTGGGCACCCTGTTCCCCCAAACCCTTGCTTTATTGGTATCCCTATTACTGTGCCTTGTTTGTACCCCTGATGTCACTGGTTCACCCTTGTCCCTGATTCCCTGATCCTGTGCCCCTGATTGTATTTGTGGTTTACTTACACCCCTGTAAGACCACCATTAACCCTCGTCGTACCCCATAGGGATAGTATATAGTCAGGTGGGGTGGGTTGTTAATATACTTGTACAGTATGTGTGAACTGTATAGTTAGTTGATGGGTGGAATTGGGAACGTGTAGTGTAGTTTAGGATTGTGTATTTGTAGTGCTGTGTATTGTTAGTGTATTGCGTGCTTAGTGTATTAAGTGTAATAAATACCGTTATATTTGTACCCTTTGTGTAGCGTGTACTTGTTAGCGGTAGCGAGTCAGTAAGGCGCATGCAGCTAGCATAGTGATTAGTGTAAAGCATAGCGGAAGTATTGTGATATTATTATATAAAGGTATAAATGGGCGGAGTCATCAATAGACAGCTCCTCCCATTTATGAATATTAACTATTGATATTTGCATGAATATTGGTGATTAATATTCCCCCTTTACACTCCCAGAATTGGTTGATGCTGGGAAGTTCATATACTTATATACCTAGCCGATGGCCGCAGGTGCTCTCCTGACTCCTGAATTGAACTGTGTTGCCATCCTGATGAAACTAGAGTAGGAAGACAGAATGTGGCAGCTGGCTCAGGCCACCACATAGTGGCAGCTTCTGGGAAGGTATTTTGTGCTGCTGAGGCATTATTTTGTGATGCATTGTGGTGTTTGGTCCTACTGGAGCAGTATATTGTGCTGAACAGCAGTATTCGGTTCAGCTGGGGTTTTATTTTGTGCTGCAATATGGTACTGCTGGCCTCACCTACTTGGGTTTGCTCCTCCTATTTCTATTGGCCCTGCTGTCTGTCAATTTTGGACCTGCCTACAACATAGGGCCACTTTTTTTTTTTTCCAGGGCCACTTTAAAGTCCCAGTCTGCCCCCGCCTTTAAATAAACAATCTGCTTAATAAATAAACCATTGAAAGGGTGATTAATGATTTACTCGGGAAGAAAGCGAGTAAGGTTAAAACTGGATTATTTCTATAAGCCATTGGAGCAGGGAGGACTTAATCTTCCCTACTTCAAGGGCTATGTTATTGCTGCGCAGTTGTGGCTATATTGTGACTGGGAGAAAAGTGCCCTTTGTAGGACGTTGGCGATTAATAAATGTTAAACAAGAATATAGAGTGACGGGGAAGTTATTTTCTAGATCCTGGACTACCATTAGAAGATGGCTGGGGATAAAGGGTTCCCTTGTATGTACCCCTCTTTGGCATAACTTCTTTTTAAAGGGTTTGGATAAACTAGCTGGGGATAAGTTTTGGCAAACAAGCAATATTATTTACAGTATGTTTCACAGGTGGTGAGGAATGGGGAGGTTCTCTCCTTTTCCTCCTTAACACAAAGGGGTAACTTTAGGTACTTTCAGATATACGCAGCTCTTTATAGTTTAACCCCTTAAGGACACAGCCTTATTTCACCTTAGGACCAGGCCATTTTTTGCAAATCTGACCAGTGTCACTTTAAGTGCTGATAACTTTAAAACGCTTTGTCTTATCCAGGCCATTCTGAGACAGTTTTTTCGTCACATATTGTACTTCATGACACTGGTAAAATGAAGTAAAAAAAAAATATTTTTTTTGCACAAAAAAATAACTAATTTAACAAAAATTTGGAAAAATGTGAAAATTTCTAAGTTTTAGTTTCTCTACTTCTGTAATACATAGTAATACCCCCAAAAATTGTGATGACTTTACATTCCCCATATATCTACTTCATGTTTGAATTATTTTGGGAATGATATTCTATTTTTTGGGGATGTTATAAGGCTTAGAAGTTTAGAAGCAAATCTTGACATTTTTCAGAAATTTACAAAAACTCAATTTTTAGGTACCAGTTCAGGTCTGAAGTCACTTTGCGAGGCTTACATAATATAACCCACCCAAAAATGACCCCATCTAAGAAACTACACCCCTCAAGGTATTCAAAACTTATTTTACATACGTTGTTAACCCTTTAGGTGTTGCACAAGAGTTATTGGCAAATGGGGATGAAATTTGAGAATTTCATTTTTTTGTCAAATTTTTCATTTTAACCCATTTTTTCCACTAACAAAGCAAGGGTTAACAGCCAAACAAGACTGTATCTTTATCGCCCTGACTCTGCCGTTTACAGAAACACCCAATATGTGGCCGTAAACTACTGTACGGCCACACAGCGGGGCGTAGAGTGAAAGGTGCGCCGTTTGGTTTTTGGAAGGCTGATTTTTATGGACTGGTTTATTTACACCATGTCCCATTTGAAGCCCCCTGATGCACCCCTAGAGTAGAAACTCCCTAAAAGCGACCCCATCTAAGAAACTACACCCCTCAAGGTATTCAAAATTGATTTTACATACGTCGTTAACCCTTTAGGTGTTGCACAAGAGTTAATGGCAAATGGGGATGAAATTTGAGAATTTCATTTTTTTGTCAAATTTTTCATTTTAACCCATTTTTTCCACTAACAAAGCAAGGGTTAACAGTCAAACAAGACTGTATCTTTATTGCCCTGACTCTGCCGTTTACAGAAACACTCAATATGTGGCCGTAAACTACTGTACGGCCACACAGCGGGGCGTAGAGGGAAAGGTGCGCCGTTTGGTTTTTGGAGGGCTGATTTTTATGGACCGGTTTATTTACACCGTGTCCTGTTTCAACCCCCCTGATGCACCCCTGGAGTAGAAACTCCCTAAAAGTGACCCCATCTAAGAAACTACACCCCTCAAGGTATTCAAAACTGATTTTACATACGTCGTTAACCCTTTAGGTGTTGCACAAGAGTTATTGGCAAATGGGGATGAGATTTGAAAATTAAATTTTTTTGCCTTATTTTCCATTTTAACCCATTTTTTCCACTAACAAAGCAAGGGTTAACAGCCAAACAAGACTGTATCTTTATTGCCCTGACTCTGCCGTTTACAGAAACACCCAATGTGGTCGTATACTACTGTACGGCCACACAGCGGGGCGTAGAGTGAAAGGTAGACAAATGTAGAGATTGCTGCAGCTCTCACCTCACACTAAGCAGAGCACGGATGTACAGACCTGGACTCAGTCTGGAGCAAAATGAAAAAAGAAAACGAATTCCAGCTCTTCACAATAAAAGGCTTCTTTATTCCACTTCTTTAAAAACAGAGATCAAATGCAGAGCAGTATGCTGTGACGCGTTTCGGGCTGTTATATCTTAGCTCTTCATCAAGACAACTAAACAAACTTAAAATCTCCTTTTTATACACAGTGAGGAACAACCCTTCCCACTTGATTGGTCAGTTTCCATGCTCCAGAACAGCATCAGGTGTTCCTGACCTGTTAATTACTAAGAGAAACACCCCAATCAAGTGGGAAGTGATCCACAGTTTCAGAGAGAAAAACAAAACAAAAAAAAAAACAGAAAATACTTCATTTATATTGTAAAGTTAGGTCATGTTTCCTATTCAATCCTCTAGGTATACATGTACCCAAATTAAACATCCAGTATGTTTCACGACTGTACAATTTTTGCCTACGGTCTCCTCCCCTGACTGGAGCCGTGACTCTCTCAATTCCTTGCACACAAAACGCAGAGGTATCGCCCTTATGTACTACCGCAAAGTGTGATGTGGCCGCTGAGACATTGCGTGTTGCAACATGTGGGATATCGCTCAGATGCTTCCGAATTCTTATTTTTAGCTGGTTTATTGTACATCCCACATATTGCAGCATACAAGCACGGCATGTGATGACATAGACTACATATTCAGTATTGCAGTTGATATATTGCCGCATTTTGTGTGTGCTATTGTTCGATGTAGATGCAATATCTTTACTCACTGACATGTATGTGCAACATATGCATTTTTTGCTTCCACATTTGAAGTTTCCTTTCGTGCTCAGCCAGACTGGTTCACACCCTGCGTTTTCCATATACAAACTAGGACTAACTTTTTGTCCTACAGTTGGTGCTTTTTTTGCAATGCATCTAATACCTGCCTCCGCGAGGTCCCCCCAACCCTCATCAAAACCTATAACCGGGAAATGTCTACGTAAAATGTTGCAGATAAGGGGATATTCTACACTAAAATTAGTGACAAAAGTCGCAGGATTGCTCAAATTTCGATTGCAGACCTGCGTGTTATCATTTTTTCCTCTATTTTTTCTTTTCTTTTTATTCGCATTCTTAGCTTGAGTAAATATGAGTGACTCTCTGTTCACCGAAATTGCATATTCCTTGGCTTTTCGAATGTTTTCTCTCGAATATCCCCTGATCTGTAACCTGGTTGAAATGTCAGATGCCTCCTTCTCAAACAGATCGAAAGATGAGCAATTTCTACGTGCCCTCAACATCTCCCCTTTGGGTATATTCTTGGCCACATGTGGGGGATGGCAGGATGATGCATGAAGCAATGTATTCCCAGCTGTAACCTTACGATGGGTACAGGTGTCAACTTTTTTGATCATATGATCAGCTGATAATACTAAGTCCAAAAAGACAATTGAAGTGGGATCGCTGGTCATAGTCAGTTTTATCGATGGAATACAACCATTCAGAAAATCCACAAATATTATCAAGTCTTCTGCATCACCCTGCCAAACCCACAACATGTCATCAATAAAGCGCCCATACCATTTCAGAGATGTTAGATATGAATTATGGTCCGAAAATAAAAAATTCATTTCCCACCATGACATAAACACATTTGCCACTGAAGGCGAAAATTTAGCACCCATTGAAACTCCGGATATCTGTAGGTAGTATAAACCATTAAACATAAAATAGTTATGCTTAAGTAAAAAATCTGTACATACACAGATATAATTACGGAGTTCCAAGGTGTAATTGCTAAATGTATCTAGAAACCATGTCAAGGCTAAGATTGCCAAGTGGTGGGGGATATTGGTGTACAAAGAGTTAATGTCTGCAGTGACCCACATGAACTCCTTCTCCCATGTAAATTGTTGGAAATTCTGAAGTACACTGCACGTATCTCTCAAATAGCCAGGTATGTGGGGTACAAGAGGTTGCAACAAGGAATCAACCCATTCTGACAGTCGTTCTGAGTACGATCCAATTCCAGCAACAATCGGTCTTAAAGGTGGAGGGAAACCCTCCTTATGCACCTTCGGAAGAGCATGGAATATGGGTGTACTCGGATGTTCAACATATATAAAATCCCTCTCCTTATCAGATAGGATGCCAAGGTGCACTCCTTCTTGAAGGATGTCGTACAGCCCGGACTGATATTGGGGGAGAGGGGTAATTGCCAGAGGTAAATAAACTTCACTATCTTTTAACATATTTTCAATTTGTGTTTTATATATCTCACTATCTAGCAACACCACCGCTCCCCCCTTATCAGCTCTCCGGACGACAACATCCTTCATATCAGACAGACTCTTGAGAGCCGTGTATTCTTCTTTTGATAGGTTTCTCCTACGGTCATTACTTCTGATATGATCCCTAAGAGTGCATAGATCTCTCTCCACTAAGTCTTGGAATCTATCGAGGGCCAGGGACCTCGATTGTATGGGATAAAAATCCCTATTAGAGGTTTTAAAACCAACAGAAGAATTCTGTAAAGGAGTATCCTCTGGCTCTCGATACATTCCCTGCAGTGAGGACACAAGAACAAGCTCAGAAAAATCAAAGACATTCTGATTACAACACATATTATTATCATCAGATGAAATCATGATTTGTGAAATATCGTCCGGGGCTATTAATTGCCCCCCATCAACATTTTCATCCATGTGGGAAAAAAGCGAGTGAAAGGTGCACCGTTTGGTTTTTGGAGGGCTGATTTTTATGGACCGGTTTATTTACACCGTGTCCTGTTTCAACCCCCCTGATGCACCCCTGGAGTAGAAACTCCCTAAAAGTGACCCCATTTTGGAAACTACGGGATAAGGTGGCATTTTTTTGGGGACTATTTTTAGGGTACATATGATTTTTGGTTGCTCTATATTACATTTTTATGAAGCAAGGTTACCAAAAATTGAAATTCTGAAATTTCATCTCCATTTGCCATTAACTGTTGAGGAACACCTAAAGGGTTAATAAAGTTTGTATAATCAGTTTTGAATACCTTGAGGGGTGTAGTTTCTTAGATGGGGTCACTTTTAGGGAGTTTTTACTCTAGGGGGGCATCAGGGGGGCTTCAAAAGGGACATGGTGTCAATAAAAAAGGCCATCAAAATCGGCCTTCCAGAAACCATGTCGGTCCTTTCCTTTTGCGGCCTCCCTTTTACTGATACAGCAGTTTACGACCAAAAATGTGGCGTTTCTGTAAACTGCAGTATCAGGGTAATAAATTTTAACTTTTGTTTGGTTGTTAACCCTTGTTTTGTTACCGGAAAAACGAATAAATATCCAGCTGAATTAATATATAATTTATGAAGGGGTCATAAAGTACAGAAGGTTCCAGCAGAGTTGACCCTTTAAAACGTAACTTTTACTGATTTAATCAAATAAAATAAAACCACCTTTGTGATTCACCAGTGAAACAATTTGTGAAACAAACGATATACAGATATAAACACTTTACACGGGATAACCAACCAGTGGTCTGGTTATAGAGGTATGGTGTACAAAGGGCAGTATACAGGGGAGTATGTAGATAACTAGTCTGTCCCTATACTCACCCTGAATCACTACTCAGCCCAGGGACGTCCCCTGATGGTGGAGACTCCCTGTCCTCGTTCCTGGACTGACTGCCCTATGTATACCCTCCTCTCAATAAGTGATATCTGGCTGTCCCGCATAGATAACGGACATTAACTGTGTCACAGCCAATCGATGCCTGTGTAATACACAGCCCACATAGATGAAAAACTGAGACAAATAATATAATATAAAAGTGCAGAGGGAAAGATAAATCCTACAGCACCATTATGAGAAGCCTAGAAGGAAAATTTGATGACACGATGTTCCCAGGCTATTACTCATCAATACCCCGACGCGTTTCCCCTATTGTTAGGTTCATCAGGGGGTCAGAAAACAGTCATGGGTAAACCGTTACATAAATAGATATTCAAAAGATATACTCATGATACATATGGAGAACATAGGATCGGATACGCAGACGTTGATGTAAATGTGGGACCAAACGGACCATATGATATATCCCACCTGTAAATGAAAGTAGGAGACATATCAAAATAAGCCCTCATGTAAGGTTACTAATATTCCAACCCACAAGGGGGTCACTTACTTATATTCATGGTCTGCCAGCTTGGTCAAAAAGCCCATTTAGATGAGGCCATATTATCCAAAGACTGAAAAAACATATATAGTGTAAAATTCCATTACATGCCAAAGTCCAGATAAGTCGATCAGAAGCAGACCAAACGGTCCCCACTTACATTTCTCTGGCGTTCCGACAGCTTCCTATGTCTCCAGATGGATACACAAACCGGACTGCCTACCTCTTTAAATACCCCCTCCTCAGCTGTTTTGAATCTGGCGCTTTACAAAACGCCATACGCGTCACTTCCGGTTTCCTAAGGTCTCTGATTGCATCACTTCCGGTCTATGGACCGCACGTGTACCGCACTTCCGCCCAGTGGAACGCAGTCGGACGTCACATCCGGTTCCACGATATTGCCGGCTGATAATCTATTCTGGCCAGCAATAAGCCGCGCCTCCACCATCACATGGATCGCAAACAGAGATGGTATCCGATCCTGTGGAATGCATCACCCTATTCAATCAGGTACAAGGTTCAAAAGACATTCCATCTATGATATTAATTCACTAGATAGGTGGAGGATTATCAGGTGATGAATTTAATGTGATATATATTAATACTGCCTGTAATAAGTACATTGCAGTATCATATATCCACAAAGCGATATTGGGAGTAACCTACAGAGACGAGTGACTTATATTCAGCTAGATCAGCGCAGATAACATTAGATTGATTACATATTGAGGATAATGGAGCATATGGGGGGGGGGGGGGAGGTCGGTAAGGGCCATAACTTGATAGAGAAAAAATGTTACACAATATTTCACTTGCGGTGCATGCCCAAGATGAAAGGCACCACTAAGCGTATATTTGATGAATAGCGCTTAAAATTTAATATTAGGATGCAAAGGTATCCTAGTCTTTTTATCCTGATTTGTATCTTCGCCGAGTAGGCTCATCCGTGTTCAGGGAGAGCACGCTGAGCACATATTCCATTCAACCTGTTCATAAGAAGCATGAGAAGGTGAGCCTTTCATTGATGCCAAGGGGTGCCTGGCATTTAAAACGATGGATCCAGACACACTCTTTTTGGAGAATTTTGCGATCCCAATCGCCACCCCTTGGAGAAGGGGGGATAGCCTCCAAAATGGAGAAACTAAGACAGTTGGGGTCGCCGCCATGGATATCATTGATGTGTGTTGCGACCGGGGTGATTTTTTTCTTGGCCACATCATTTACGTGCTCACAGATCCGCCGTCTGACTTCCCTAACCGTTTTTCCTACATAATCCATAGGACATGGACACTGACATATATATACTACCCCCTTGCTCTTACAGTTAAAGAAGTCCCTGATTTCATATGTCTGACCAGTAACTGAGCATCTAATAGATTTAGCAGTGGAAATAAATGCGCATGCTTTGCATGAGCCGCATTTAAACATGCCACATGGCTTTCGATCGAGCCATGTTCCCATTCCACTGGGTGTTGTGTAGTGGCTGTGGACCAGCCGGTCTTTAAGGCTCCTCCCCCGTCTGTATGTAACACTAGGTTGTGCAGTAAGTACATCCTTAAGATCTGGGTCCATATGTAGGATAGGCCAGTATCTTTTGAGGATTGAAACCACCTGGCTATTTGCCGAGTCAAAGGTCGAGATGAGTCGTATTAATTGTTGTCCACTTTCTGTCCTAGATTTAGGAATAAGAAGTTCAGTGCGATTTTTCTCTAAGGCATTTTGAAAAGCGCCCCCAAGGACCGTCTGGGGATAACCCCTTTCCTTAAATCTCATCTGGAGTTTTTTAGCCTCACCCCAAAATGCCCCATTCTCAGAACAATTTCTCCGAGCACGGAGGTATTGGCCCCTGGGTATGCCACGTTTTAGTGGTGTAGGGTGGTGACTTTCCCAGTGTAGCAGTGAGTTGGTTGCGGTTTCCTTCCTGTACATGTTCGCAGAGAGTTTATCACCCTCTTTCGTTATGCGGACATCCAGAAAAGGGATAGTAAAAGGATCAGACTCAAAAGTAAACCGCAAGCCAACATCATTGCTGTTTAAGGCCATTACAAATTCTCGGAGTTCCTCTGACCCACCTTTCCATACCATGAAGATATCGTCAATGTATCGTGTCCAGAATATGATCCTATCAGACCACCAAGGATCAACATCCGGAAACACGTACATATCCTCCCACCAGCCCAGGAAGAGATTGGCGTAGGTCGGGGCACACGAACTCCCCATTGCCGTCCCCCTGAGCTGGTGGTAGAAACGACAGTTAAAAAGGAAAAAGTTGTGGGTCAGAGTAAACTCGAGAAGTCTGAGGATGAAGGCATTATGAGTTCTGCAATGGATGTCCCTTGTTTTTAAAAAATACTCTACAGCAAATAGACCTTTGTTGTGCGGGATTGGGCTGTAGAGGGATTCGACATCCACACTTGCCAATATGCATCCAGGGTCCACACTGATCGTCTCTATCTTACGTGCGGTCCATAGACCGGAAGTGATGCAATCAGAGACCTTAGGAAACCGGAAGTGACGCGTATGGCGTTTTGTAAAGCGCCAGATTCAAAACAGCTGAGGAGGGGGTATTTAAAGAGGTAGGCAGTCCGGTTTGTGTATCCATCTGGAGACATAGGAAGCTGTCGGAACGCCAGAGAAATGTAAGTGGGGACCGTTTGGTCTGCTTCTGATCGACTTATCTGGACTTTGGCATGTAATGGAATTTTACACTATATATGTTTTTTCAGTCTTTGGATAATATGGCCTCATCTAAATGGGCTTTTTGACCAAGCTGGCAGACCATGAATATAAGTAAGTGACCCCCTTGTGGGTTGGAATATTAGTAACCTTACATGAGGGCTTATTTTGATATGTCTCCTACTTTCATTTACAGGTGGGATATATCATATGGTCCGTTTGGTCCCACATTTACATCAACGTCTGCGTATCCGATCCTATGTTCTCCATATGTATCATGAGTATATCTTTTGAATATCTATTTATGTAACGGTTTACCCATGACTGTTTTCTGACCCCCTGATGAACCTAACAATAGGGGAAACGCGTCGGGGTATTGATGAGTAATAGCCTGGGAACATCGTGTCATCAAATTTTCCTTCTAGGCTTCTCATAATGGTGCTGTAGGATTTATCTTTCCCTCTGCACTTTTATATTATATTATTTGTCTCAGTTTTTCATGTATGTGGGCTGTGTATTACACAGGCATCGATTGGCTGTGACACAGTTAATGTCCGTTATCTATGCGGGACAGCCAGATATCACTTATTGAGAGGAGGGTATACATAGGGCAGTCAGTCTAGGAACGAGGACAGGGAGTCTCCACCATCAGGGGACGTCCCTGGGCTGAGTAGTGATTCAGGGTGAGTATAGGGACAGACTAGTTATCTACATACTCCCCTGTATACTGCCCTTTGTACACCATACCTCTATAACCAGACCACTGGTTGGTTATCCCGTGTAAAGTGTTTATATCTGTATATCGTTTGTTTCACAAATTGTTTCACTGGTGAATCACAAAGGTGGTTTTATTTTATTTGATTAAATCAGTAAAAGTTACGTTTTAAAGGGTCAACTCTGCTGTTACCGGAAAAACGGATTGAAATGGAAAAGTGCAAAAAATAGCGGTTTTGGCACGTTTTTTTTTTTTTTTTAACCGTGTTAATCTGGGGGGTAGGTCATGTGATATTTTTATAGAGGAGATTCTTACGGACGCGGCAATACCTAATAACAATTATTTAGGTTTTTGACTATATTATCTTTTTTGATACAATTTTTTTTTTGGGTATCTTTTGGGTATTCTTTTTAATTTTTATCCAATTATCTTATGTGGGGGCTCATTTTTTGCGGGATGAGCGGACGGTTTTATTGGCACTATTTTGGGGGCTATATGACTTTTTTATCGCTTGCTTTTAAACTTTTTGTTATGTAAGGTGACAAAAAAATCTTTTTTTGCACCAATTTTATATATTTTTTTGACCGTGTTAATCTGGGGGGTTGGGTCATGAGGTATTTTTATAGAGGAGATTCTTACGGACGCGGCGATACCTAATAAGTCTACTTTTTTTACAATTATTTCGGTTTTAGACTATATTATCCTTTTTGATACCCCAAAAATTTTTGGGTATCTCTAAAGTCTAAGAGTCATTTTTTATTTTTTATTTTAGCCGATTATCTTATGTGGGGGCTCATTTTTTGCGGGATGAGACAACGGTTTTATTGGCACTATTTTGGGGGCTATATGACTTTTTGATCGCTTGCTATTAAACTTTTTATTATGTAAGATGACAAAAAAAAAAACTTTTTGCACCTTTTTTTTTTTTTTCTGGACCGTGTTAATCTGGGGGGTTAGGTCATGGGGTATTTTTATAGAGGAGATTATTACCGACGCGGCGATACCTAATATAAATTTTATTTTATTTTTTTGGGTGTCTCAAGTCTGAGAACCAGTTTTTTTTATCCGATGTCAGTGCTAAATTGGGATATAAATTTAGTACCCCATGGAAGTGTGATACTCCCTGAAGCAACCGTCAATGCAGAGGCCCGGATGATCGGGGCACGTGTCGCACTGAGTAGTCGTGTCCTTCCTTATCCCCCTCCTGCGACACACTCTGCACTTTTTTTGGGTTCGTCCCTTCTTTCCAGTATGGGGGACCACACCTGGAAAGTGTTGGCCAGGGACGATCCGGGCGCCTACAGTTCCCGAGGTACTCCGGCCTGCTCTTTCCCGGTCCAAAAAGATCAGGGCCTTGAGGACTGCCTCATAGAACTGGAGGAATGTCCCTGTGCTGCCAGCGCTTCGGGATAGTACAAAAGAGTTGTACATGGCAACCTGTACCAAGTAGACCGCAACTTTTTTGTACCATGCCCGGGTTTTGCGCATGGCGTTATATGGCTTGAGGACTTGATCCGAGAGATCAACTCCTCCCATATACCGATTGTAGTCGACGATACAATCGGGCTTGAGGACCTTGCCGCGGTACCTCGCACAGGGACAGGGGTGATGCCGTTACCATGAATTGTGGACAGCATAAGGACATCCCTCTTGTCCTTATACCTGACCAGCAACAGGTTTCCAGTGGTAAGGGCACGGGTGTTGAGCGACAAACTGTTGGGCGTACAGATTCGTCTGCTCCACCTCAGATTTACCAGTGGGTCACTGAAAAAATGACAAAAAAAGTAATATTCAGTGTAGCCCACTGTGGAAATCTGGTATTCCTGATTGGCCTACAAAATCAGGAATCACGGGCTCGTATCGCTCTGGGCTACATGAGGTATTTTTATAGAGGAGATTCTTACGGACGCGGAGATACGTAATAAGTCTACTTTTTTTACAATTATTTAGGTTTTAGACTATATTATCCTTTTTGATACCCCAAAAATTTTTGGGTATCTCTAAAGTCTAAGAGTCATTTTTTATTTTTTATTTTAGCCGATTATCTTATGTGGGGGCTCATTTTTTGCGGGATGAGACAACGGTTTTATTGGCACTATTTTGGGGGCTATATGACTTTTTGATCGCTTGCTATTAAACTTTTTATTATGTAAGATGACAAAAAAAAAAACTTTTTGCACTTTTTTTTTTTTTCTGGACCGTGTTAATCTGGGGGGTTAGGTCATGGGGTATTTTTATAGAGGAGATTATTACCGACGCGGCGATACCTAATATAATTTTTTTTTTTTTTTTTTGGGTGTCTCAAGTCTGAGAACCAGTTTTTTTTATCCGATGTCAGTGCTAAATTGGGATATAAATTTAGTACCCCATGGAAGTGTGATACTCCCTGAAGCAACCGTCAATGCAGAGGCTGGATGATCGGGGCACGTGTCGCACTGAGTAGTCGTGTCCTTCCTTATCCCCCTCCTGCGACACACTCTGCACTTTTTTTGGGTTCGTCCCTTCTTTCCAGTATGGGGGACCACACCTGGAAAGTGTTGGCCAGGGACGATCCAGGCGCCTACAGTTCCCGAGGTACTCCGGCCTGCTCTTTCCCGGTCCAAAAAGATCAGGGCCTTGAGGACTGCCTCATAGAACTGGAGGAATGTCCCTGTGCTGCCAGCGCTTCAGGATAGTACAAAAGAGTTGTACATGGCAACCTGTACCAAGTAGACCGCAACTTTTTTGTACCATGCCCGGGTTTTGCGCATGGCGTTATATGGCTTGAGGACTTGATCCGAGAGATCAACTCCTCCCATATACCGATTGTAGTCGACGATACAATCGGGCTTGAGGACCGTTGCCGCGGTACCTCGCACAGGGACAGGGGTGATGCCGTTACCATGAATTGTGGACAGCATAAGGACATCCCTCTTGTCCTTATACCTGACCAGCAACAGGTTTCCAGTGGTAAGGGCACGGGTGTTGAGCGACAAACTGTTGGGCGTACAGATTCGTCTGCTCCACCTCAGATTTACCAGTGGGTCACTGAAAAAATGACAAAAAAAGTAATATTCAGTGTAGCCCACTGTGGAAATCTGGTATTCCTGATTGGCCTACAAAATCAGGAATCACGGGCTCGTATCGCTCTGGGCTACACCAGACTAGTTCACCGGCAGGGGGCTCCGGTGGATTTAACTGGTGGGCTGGAAAACCAGTACGAGCCCCAGAGCTGCTCGTACTAGTGTGGGCCACAGGGTCCCTAACATGGTGGTCCCCTTGCTCTGCCTGGCGGCATCTCCGCCGCCTTGGGGGCTCATCATCATCATCGCTAGATGATGAGGAGGACGCGGATGACAACAGGAATGTGGGGTCATCCTCGTCCTCACTGGGACTCTCGGAGTCGGAGGCAAGCTGGGCGTATGCCTCCTCGGCCGAGAACGTCCGGCGGGCCATAGGGGAGTGTGTGTCTGCGTGTATATGTGCGTGTGTGTAACTCTTTATTTGGTGTGCGTGTGTGTGGGGGCACGGGTGTTCACGAACTCACCCTAAAATTAACAGAAAAAATAAAAATAAACTAACAGAAAAAATATAAATAAACTAACTAAGAAAAGGGCCAAAAATGTGGGGAAAAAAATTCAAAACTGCTGATCAACCGTCCGAAGTTGATCAGCGGTGGGGTGTGCGATGCGCTAACAGTGGCCGGATGCTAAGAGTGCCGGCCACAGTCAGCGTACACAAAAAAAAAAAAAATGCACCCCAAAAAAGGTGTGGGGGGGGGGGCGGCAGGGGGTGGGGGGGTTCAAGTGGCTGCACCCCTGGGGGGTCTAGGGTCACACAGCTGTGCTGTGGACCCCAGACACCCTAACTTATGGTGATGCAATCAAAGTTCACAAACTAACTTTCCCTTTTTTTTTTCTGCCTAACCCAAACTTTCCCTATGCTGTCCCTATGTACCTGATGAGGTGCTAGGGGCACAGATCGGGTCCTGGGGGCACAGATCGGGGTGCTGGCAGCGATGGCGGACACACGTGCAGGCAGCTCCTCTCTCCTCCGGCTCCGGAACACAAAAGGAGGAAGAGAGGAGCGCCTGCCTCTTTTGAATCTGCCGCCGGACCGCCCATAGACCAATCAGAAGCGATCCTGAGTGATGATGTCACCATCACCACTCAGGATCGCTGGATGGTGCTTGGTGGGGTGAAATCATACCACCATCACCATCATGTTCCGGGTTATCGGGTCTTCAGAGACCCGAATAACCCGGAAACGCAGAAAACTGCAGGTCTGAATTGACCTGCGGTTTTCTGCGATCGCATACATGGGGGGGTCACCGAACCCCCCGGCGCATTTACCCCAAGTGCCTGCTCAATGATTTGAGGAGGCACGGGGTTCCGATCACTGCCCGCCGCGCGGCGGTGATCGAAAATACACAGGGCGTACATGTACGCCCTGTGTTCTTAAGTACCAGGGCACAAGGGCGTACCTGTACGCCCTGTGTCCTTAAGGGGTTAAAATAATCTTTACTTCTGGAAATAGATACTTCTTCAACTTTAAATACTGTGATAGGGACTCCTGGTCACAAGTCTAAGATTTCTCAGTTATATAAACTACTAGAAGTAGGACTCGGCTTTGCACGGGTATATTTAATCTATTTTATTTTATGTTTCCGTGTGTCGTAAAAAGATATCAACAGTTTCCCCCATAACAGTGACCTCTACAGTACCCACCCCTTTAACAATGACCTCCACAGTGCCCACCCCTTTAACAATGATCTCCACAGTGCCCGCCCCTTTAACAGCGACCTCCACAGTGGCCACCCCTTTAACAGTGACCTCCATAGTGACCGCATCTTTAACAGTGACCTGCACAATGCCTGCCCCTTTAACAGTGACCTTCACAGTGTCTGCCCCTTTAACAGTGACCTCCACAGTGCACGCCCCTTTAACAGTGACCTCCACAGTGCACACCCCTTTAACAGTGACCGCCCCTTTAACAATTACCTCCACAGTGCCCGCCCCTTTAACATTCACCACCCCTTTAACAGTAACCTTTATAGTGGCTGCCCCTTTAACAGTGACCTACACAGTGCCTGCCCCTTTAACAGTGACTTCCACAGTGCCCGCCCCTTTAACAGTGACCTCCACAGTTCCTGCCCCTTTAACATTGACCACCACTTTAACAGTTACCTCCACAGTGCCTGCCACTATAACATTGACCACCCCTTTAACAGTGACCTTCATAGTGGCCGCCCCTTTAACAGTGACCTTCACAGTGCCCGCCCCTTTAACAGTGACTTCCGCAGTGCCCGCCCATTTAACAGTGACCTCCACAGTGCCCGCTCCTTTAACCACCTCAGCCCCCAGTGCTTAAACACCCTGAAAGACCAGGCCACTTTTTACACTTCTGACCTACACTACTTTCACCGTTTATTGCTCGGTCATGCAACTTACCACCCAAATGAATTTTACCTCCTTTTCTTCTCACTAATAGAGCTTTCATTTGGTGGTATTTCATTGCTGCTGACATTTTTACTTTTTTTGTTATTAATCGAAATTTAACGATTTTTTTGCAAAAAAATGACATTTTTCACTTTCAGGTGTAAAATTTTGCAAAAAAAACGAGATCCATATAGAAATTTTGCTCTAAATTTATTGTTCTACATGTCTTTGATAAAAAAAAAATGTTTGGGTAAAAAAAAAATGGTTTGGGTAAAAGTTATAGCGTTTACAAACTATGGTACAAAAATGTGAATTTCCGCTTTTTGAAGCAGCTCTGACTTTCTGAGCACCTGTCATGTTTCCTGAGGTTCTACAATGCCCAGACAGTACAAATACCCCACAAATGACCCCATTTCGGAAAGTACACACCCTAAGGTATTCGCTGATGGGCATAGTGAGTTCATAGAACTTTTTATTTTTTGTCACAAGTTAGCGGAAAATGATGATTTATTTTTTTTTTTCTTACAAAGTCTCATATTCCACTAACTTGTGACAAAAAATAAAAAGTTCTATGAACTCACTATGCCCATCAGCGAATACCTTGGGGTCTCTTCTTTCCAAAATGGGGTCACTTGTGGGGTAGTTATACTGCCCTGGCATTCTAGGGGCCCAAATGTGTGGTAAGGAGTTTGAAATCAAATTCTGTAAAAAATGACGAGTAAAATCCGAAAGGTGCTCTTTGGAATATGGGCCCCTTTGCCCACCTAGGCTGCAAAAAAGTGTCACACATCTGGTATCTCTGTATTCAGGAGAAGTTGAGGAATGTGTTTTGGGGTGTCTTTTTACATATACCCATGCTGGGTGAGATAAATATCTTGGTCAAATGCCAACTTTGTATAAAAAAATGGGAAAAGTTGTCTTTTGCCAAGATATTTCTCTCACCCAGCATGGGTATATGTAAAATGACACCCCAAAACACATTCCTCAACTTCTCCTGAATACAGAGATACCAGATGTGTGACACTTTTTTGCAGCCTAGGTGAGCAAAGGGGCCCATATTCCAAAGAGCACCTTTCGGATTTCACAGGTCATTTTTTACAGAATTTGATTTCAAACTCCTTACCACACATTTGGGCCCCTAGAATGCCAGGGCAGTATAACTACCCCACAAGTGACCCCATTTTGGAAAGAAGAGACCCCAAGGTATTCGCTGATGGGCATAGTGAGTTCATGGAAGTTTTTATTTTTTGTCACAAGTTAGTGGAATATGAGACTTTGTAGTGACAAAAAATAAAAAATTCTAGGAACTCGCCATGCCCCTCACGGAATACCTTGGGGTGTCTTCTTTCCAAAATAGGGTCACTTGTGGGGTAGTTATACTGCCCTGGCATTTTCCAGGGGCCCTAATGTGTGGTAAGTAGGTAAATGACCTGTGAAATCCTAAAGGTGCTCTTTGGAATATGGGCCCCTTTGCCCACCTAGGCTGCAAAAAAGTGTCACACATGTGGTATCGCCGTATTCAGGAGAAGTTGGGGAATGTGTTTTGTGGTGTCATTTTACATATACCCTTGCTGGGTGAGAGAAATATCTTGGCAAAAGACAACTTTTCCCATTTTTTCTATACAAAGTTGGCATTTGACCAAGATATTTATCTCACCCAGCATGGGTATATGTAAAATGACACCCCAAAACACATTCCCCAACTTCTCCTGAGTACGGCGATACCAGATGTGTGACACTTTTTTGCAGCCTAGATGCGCAAAGGTGCCCAAATTCCTTTTAGGAGGGCATTTTTAGACATTTGGATACCAGACTTCTTCTCACGCTTTGGGGCCCCTAGAATGCCAGGGCAGTATAAATACCCCACATGTGACCCCATTTTGGAAAGAAGACACCCCAAGGTATTCAATGAGGGGCATGGCGAGTTCATAGAAATTTTTTTTTTTTTGGCACAAGTTAGCGGAAATTGATATTTTAAATTTTTTTCTCACAAAGTCTCCCGTTCCGCTAACTTGGGACAAAAATTTCAATCTTTCATGGACTCAATATGCCCCTCACGGAATACCTGGGGGTGTCTTCTTTCCGAAATGGGGTCACATGTGGGGTATTTATACTGCCCTGGCATTCTAGGGGCCCTAAAGCGTGAGAAGAAGTCTGGAATATAAATGTCTAAAAAATTTTACGCATTTGGATTCCGTGAGGGGTATGGTGAGTTCATGTGAGATTTTATTTTTTGACACAAGTTAGTGGAATATGAGACTTTGTAAGAAAAAAATAAATAAATTCCGCTAACTTGGGCCAAAAAAATGTCTGAATGGAGCCTTACAGAGGGTGATCAATGACAGGGGGGGTGATCAATGACAGGGGGGGTGATCAATGACAGGGGGGTGATCAATGACAGGGGTGTGATCAATGACAGGGGGGTGATCAATGACAGGGGGGTGATCAGGGAGTCTATATGGGGTGATAACCACAGTCATTGATCACGCCCGTGTAAGGCTTCATTCAGACGTCCGTATGTGTTTTGCGGATCCGATCCATCTATCAGTGCATCCGTAAAAATCATGCGGACATCTGAATGGAGCTTTACAGGGAGGTAATCAATGACAGGGGGGGGTGATCAGGGAGTTGATCATGCCCCTGTAAGGCTTCATTCAGACGTCCGTATGCGTTTTGCGGATCCGATCCATCTATCAGTGCATCCGTAAAAATCATGCGGACATCTGAATGGAGCTTTACAGGGGGGTAATCAATGACAGGGGGGGTGATCAATGACAGGGGGGTGATCAGGGAGTCTATATGGGGTGATCACCACAGTCATTGATCATGCCCCTGTAAGGCTTTATTCAGACGTCCGGATGCGTTTTGCGGATCCGATCCATCTATCAGTGGATCCGTAAAAATCATGCGGACATCTGAATGGAGCTTTACAGGGGGGTAATCAATGACAGGGGGGTGATCAGGGAGTCTATATGGGGTGATAACCACAGTCATTGATCATGCCCCTGTAAGGCTTCATTCAGACGTCCGGATGCGTTTTGCGGATCCGATCCATCTATCAGTGCATCCGTAAAAATCATGCGGACATCTGAATGGAGCTTTACAGGGGGGTAATCAATGACAGGGGGGTGATCAGGGAGTCTATATGGGGTGATCACCACAGTCATTGATCACGCCCGTGTAAGGCTTCATTCAGACGTCCGGATGCGTTTTGCGGATCCGATCCATCTATCAGTGGATCCGTAAAAATCATGCGGACGTCTGAATGGAGCTTTACAGGGGGGTAATCAATGACAGGGGGGGTGATCAATGACAGGGGGGTGATCAGGGAGTCTATATGGGGTGATAACCACAGTCATTGATCATGCCCCTGTAAGGCTTCATTCAGACGTCCGGATGCGTTTTGCGGATCCGATCCATCTATCAGTGCATCCGTAAAAATCATGCGGACATCTGAATGGAGCTTTACAGGGGGGTAATCAATGACAGGGGGGTGATCAGGGAGTCTATATGGGGTGATAACCACAGTCATTGATCATGCCCCTGTAAGGCTTCATTCAGACGTCCGGATGCGTTTTGCGGATCCGATCCATCTATCAGTGCATCCGTAAAAATCATGCGGACATCTGAATGGAGCTTTACAGGGGGGTAATCAATGACAGGGGGGTGATCAGGGAGTCTATATGGGGTGATCACCACAGTCATTGATCACGCCCGTGTAAGGCTTCATTCAGACGTCCGGATGCGTTTTGCGGATCCGATCCATCTATTAGTGGATCCGTAAAAATCATGCGGACGTCTGAATGGAGCTTTACAGGGGGTTGATCAATGACAGGGGGGTAATCAATGACAGGGGGGTAATCAATGACAGGGGGGTGATCAGGGAGTCTATATGGGGTGATCAGGGGTGATCAAGGGCTAATAAGGGGTTAATAAGTGACGGGGGGGTGTAGTGTAGTGGTGCTTGGTGCTACTTTACTGAGCTACCTGTGTCCTCTGGTGGTCGATCCAAACAAAGGGGACCACCAGAGGACCAGGTAGCAGGTATATTAGACGCTGTTATCAAAACAGCTTCTAATATACCTGTTAGGGGTTAAAAAAAAACACATCTCCAGCCTGCCAGCGAACGATCGCCGCTGGCAGGCTGGAGATCAACTCTCTTACCTTCCGTTCCTGTGAGCGCGCGCGCCGGCGCGTCCACCCAGAAGAGCAGGGCCGCCGCAAAGACGCAATCCTGCGTACGGCGGTCCTGAGGAGGTTAACATTGACTACCCCTTTAACAGTGACCTTCATAGTGGCCACCTCTTTAACAGTGACCTCCGCAGTACCCACCCCTTTAACAGTGACTTCCACAGCACCCGTCCGTTTAATAGTGGCCCCTGCCCCCCATGCATGTAGCAGTGTAGTTATGCTGTCATACGTCATATGACTGAATATTTAAGAACCTGCGAACTGCTAAAACCTGTGAACAGTTGTTATGGCAACCTGGAGTAGGACCTGCAAGCTTCTATATTGGCTAATAATTGACATGTGACCGTGTAAATGGCAGTTCGGATTTAAGTGAAAGGCTTGCTGGCTTCTATTGGCTAATGCAGGTAATTTTGGGGGAATATCTCAGGAATACCTTCCCGGACACCTGATGTACCTGTGTGACAAATTTAGTGAAGATCGGTCCAGTCGTTTGGTCGAGCATAAAGAACGTCCAGACAGACTTCTAGACAGACAGACAGAAACTCATTTTTATATATATATAAGAGATATAATAGATTTCATCTATTTCATTTTATGTTTCCATGTGTCGTAAAAAGATATCAACAGTTTCCCCCATAACAGTGACCTCTACAGTACCTACCCCTTTAACAATGACCTCTACAGTGCCTGCCCCTTTAACAGGGACCTTCACAGTGGCCGCACCTTTTACATTAACCTCCACAGTGCCTGCCCCTTTAGCAGTGACCTCCACAGTGCCCGCCCCCTTTAACATTGACCACCCCTTTAACAGTGACCTCCACAGTGCCTGCCCCTTTAGCAGTGACCTCCACAGTGCCCGCCCCCTTTAACATTGACCACCCCTTTAACAGTGACCTTCATAGTGCCTGCCCCTTTAACAGTGACCTCCACAGTACCCGCCCCTTTAACAGTGACTTCCACAGTGCCCGCTCTTTTAAAAGTGACCTCCGCAGTTCCTGCCCCTTTAACAATGACCTCCTCAGTGCCCGCCCCTTTAACAGTGAACTCCACAGCACCCATCCGTTTAATAGTGGCCCATGCAGGTAGCAGTGTAGTTGTGCCGTCATAAGTCACATGACTGAATATTTAAGGACCTGCGAACTGCTAAAACCTGTCGTTTGGTCATGCATAAAGAATGTGTAGACGTCTAGACAGACAGACAGACAGAAACTCATTTTTATATATATGAGATTACTTAAAGCACTATTTAATGAGGTGGTCTCTCTGGGTCAGAGGACTTGGAGAATTGATTGTCCAATAGCTACACGGGAAGATTGGGGTAATATACTGTATTTGGCTCACTAAGAACAGTTTCACATAATTTTAATCATATATTGGTTCAGTTTAATATTTTTCATAGATCATTTATATTACGCTGATTTGGCTTAAAAAAATGTGGCCTTCGACAGTCGTCTAACTGTCCACGTTGTGATTCACAACTTACAGATTTTTTGAATATGCTCTGGTTGTGTCCAGAGTTAAAAACCTGCTGGGATTCGATTTATAAATTCATTACCAATAAAATGAAGGTAACAATCCCGTTGGATTGAATGTTGGATATTAAGCGACTTTTCAAGGGTTAATTGTCACAAATATAAAAAGATTCTTTGGATAAGAATTATGTTTGGACGCATCGGGAGGGTATGGGGGGTTGATTCTTGAGGGATTGTAAAAGAAAGAGGGGCAAGAATGTAACAATGGTATTGATTATTTATGCATTTACTTTCTATGCTTTTTGTTCCTTAATAAAAATATATATATATATATATTGAAAAAAAATAAGGAAATAAACCAGACAAGGATTTGGAATTTGGCAGTTTTACCAATGGACCCAAATGACACCGAAACAAACCATCACCACCCAAATAGAAGTTTTACCCGCAGACCATGGCAGATTGGTGATATAATCGATAAAGAGATGGATCCATGGTCTCTGTTGTAAGTAAAATGGACAAAGTTCACCACTAGGATGAACATGGGGATTCTTAGCATAGGCACATGAATCACAGGCAGAGACATCGGCCTTAACATCCCTGGATAAAGATAGCGACCAATAATAACAGTCTTGTTTGTGATCTCCAGGTGCCCACACAAAACAGAAACTTGCATTTTATTAAGCAATCTGAGTCTGAATTAAAGAGTCACAAGCAGTTTCCTGGCTCTTACAGATACTGGAGCTAATTGCTGGTATCCTCTCGTGTCATTGGCAAGATCAGGAGCAATCAAAGATACCATAGTACCTTCAGACAGAATAGGTTTTTGCTTGATATTGAAAGGTTGAGAAAAGCAGAGACTATGAGACAAGGTGTCAGGGAGAAGCTCAATAGCACAGTTGTACAGTTTATGGAATGGTAGCGGAGATGTTTTAGATGAAACGCTGGAGATACTTTTTTGAGCTCCTCCTTCTCCCAGTCAATAACATAATTGTGGGAACCAAGTATACCCCAAAATAATTAATGTAGGCAATTTATCAAGAACAAAAAAGCAAATCAATTCAAAATGCATAGCACCAACTAGAGCTACAGCGACAAAGGCATACCATCTACTGCTGTTTAAAGCAGTTCCACAGGAATTAAGAAAAGGGAAATACTTAAATATTACTTTGTTATAAATATATTCCCAAATACCTTTCCTTAGTTATAATGGCTCGTTTTGTCTAGGGAGAAATCATTAAGAGAAATAAAATGGCCGCCGCCCTATTAGTGCACACAAAACCTGTCCTAATCACACAGAAGGACAAGTTACTTCGCAACACTGAACCAAAGACGAACGAATTGGCCATAGACCTTACAGGGAAATTTCGATGTCCGATGTCCAGGGGTTGCCTAAACCCTTCTTTATGCTGCTGGATGGATTCATAATGAGCTCAGAAGTAATTAACGCTGTGAAAATCAGGTATTAATGTACCCGGCCGCTGACTGCACATGTCCTCCTGAATTTAACTGCTGTGGCCCACAGCACACCTCCTAAACCCCCTGCTCCATATCTTAGGGCTCATTCAGACGGCCGTATGCTGTCCGCAAAAATACTGAATGCTATCCGTTTTTTTGCGGATCCGCAAAAAAACGGATCTGCAAAAAAACGGATAGCATTCAGTATTTTTGCGGACCCATAGACTTCAATGGGGCCATGTCCTGATTTTCACGGACAAATATAGGACATGTTTCATTTTTTTTGCGGATCCGCAAAAAAACGGATAGCATTCAGTATTTTTGCGGACAGCATACGGCCGTCTGAATGAGCCCTTATTCAGAGATAACTGGAGAAGGAACACAGAAAGTGGCAGCTATTGATTGCAACCACAGAGGTAAAACTTTTGGTGCAATATATTGTGCTGAACAAAAAAGAAAGGGAGGTGCGTTCACCTGGCTGTAATAGATCACGGAAGCAAGGAACACACCGGGAACATTGCGTGGAGGCAATATCCAAACAGAAAAACAGAAATCCAGCTTCCAATACAAAACGTGGCAGCTTTTATTAAAGTAGTGCATTAAAAACCAAAAAGGAAGTCCATGTCTACGCATTTCGGATCATGGCATACTGATCCTTATTCATGACAAGGGTAGACTACACAGGCTTCGATTTATATAGTGGCCAGCTGAAAAAATCATGTTACCACAATTAACCCCAGCCACACCTTCATGCAATTAAAATACAAAGTGTTCTTATATTACAACATTTCAGTAAAAATTACATTCATAAAAACAATATTGCACAAAGAGTCAATAATGAAGAATCAAGTCTCACTGATGAAGGGACTATGGGTCCCGAAACGAGTTTGCTGAAGCTGAGGGCTCATCATTTGCTTGCAAGCAATACGAAGATTCATACAACCCGACTGTTGCCACTTTGGACCTCTGCAACACTCATAATGTGTAAGAGGTAATCTAAGTGAGGTCACCGCTGACGTCTCAGAAGTGTGCTGTAACATACAGAGCCCACGAGCGCTGCCTCACTCCATATGGAACGCCGAAAAGCCTATACACAGACGGATATAACAGATGCCACTTTGAGGTACACCGGCCTGAAACCTACTTTAACCCCGCTTGCAGGTCCTTAAAATCATCGCCTCCGTCAACTACTGTGTTATTACTGATAAGCATTGCTACCAACACCTGCCATTTGGCCAATATTACTGCCTCACTTACTGCTATCTGTTGAGGATTTTTTGGGCTGAACATTATACTCATTATAGATAAACCTTATTGCTCTACAATTGCTATACCGTTCCAGGACATTAACTCTTATATCAATCCCACGTCGATATAACCTTTTAAAGACATCATCTGTTACTACAGTCCTTTATATCCCTTTGAATATTGTCTATTGTTGCTGCCACCATATAATATTGTTGAACAACCAAGTCGATATTTATTCAGATTTTTATTCGGATACTTATTCTGATACTATTTATTCTGATACTTTTTCTGATATATATTCTTATATTTATCTTGATGTTTATTTGATATTTATTCTGATATTTATTCTGATATCTATTCTGGCTCTGTTCTGTTTTTTTACTGTATTGATGTCTACTCATATTTTATATAACTATACTGATCAATAAATTTTAATTATCAACATTTCCTCCATTTGTAAGTGTGCCTGCTACTATTCGATTAAGAATCAAGTAATGCCTGCGGTTTAATCCCTTAGGGATACATGAACCCATACGAAAGATCCAAGAAGATTCCCTATTCAACAATTTCCTTCTCTGGTCACCTCCTAGAACTGGAGGATTAACTCTTTCAAGTCCCTGTTGTGCATTTTCATGAGTGTACAGTATTATCTAATGATATTATAGCCAAAATGAATGCTCATTGCCTTTTAAGAATGAAATCAGCTTGAACCAAAGTTCTGTTATGTGGCTGAAGAGGCCAAGATGAGTTCATGGCAAGTTCAGTTTATATAAGAGTCATCGTGAATATATACGGACATTGTATTTTAAAAGTTATTGCTAAAAGGTATGTGTTTAACTATGCGGAGTATACAGGCTTCTCCAGACATGTCTGTCTGAAGGGAACAATGTTTGTTTCATGGCTAAGCCATGACAAGATAAGAATTTATATCCTTAAGACACATCTGCTGTGTGAGGTCCAATTCATATATTCATAATTATATTCTATATATTTATGTATGGTATATTTAGATTTGCAATATTTTTTAACCATTGATTCATATAATGTGTTATTTATGTGTAACCATGTATCGATTTATATATATATTGTACCATGTATGTGTCATTTAGAATGTATCCTGTAGAAGATACAGAAACACTGAAGTAAGTTTCTGATATTTGGATTTCTGAGAAGAGTTAAATGTTATTTCAGACGGTAGTTATTCATCCATGTGGACAAGTAAAGTGTACAAGTCCCGATGCCGAGTAACAAGGCCATTGTACCGTTATCCATTAACATATATTCAAAAAGATATGAGGAGACAGTGACTCCAACAAGTCTAGGTTATGGGTAATTAAAAGTGTCAGGAAGAGACCTTTCTTACTGATGTATATTCGAAAGGTTAAGAAGGTCATGTGAACATATTAGGTATTTAGAATTAGTGTTTAAGGTTGTGATATTCATCTGCAGTACAACAGTGCCATGTGGGGGCAGATGGGCAGCATCCCATCTAGCATATTAAGGGTTAATATGACATCATTATGTAATTAGCATATGAATACACCCGCCTTACCTGATTGGAAATCCCTAATCCAGAAGGGGATGAGTCTTAGATAAGGTGGAGAATAATTACTCGTGTGCAGAGCATCAGGGGCACTCACTCTCACAAACCAAAATAAAACTCACAAAGGAAACTGATCACAAGAAAAATATACCAAAAGAAACTTAGATTATTTTTTGACTACTAGGAAAGTTCTTGAGAACTGGTCCCATCTGAAACTCTGTCTACCTCTGACCCAGTAACGTATACTGTGCTTACTGCTCGTGATATTAATAAGATATTGCTCTCGGTATATAGCCAAAATTCCCCATACTGTGGGAATATATAGTGTTAGGTGCCTCCATAATGCTGATTATTCTCTTAGCAAAGATGCATATTGCTAATAGGAGATCTGACATTATTTGAAAAGAGGACTAAACTCTTGGAAAGTTATATTTCGTAGTCTGATTGCCGAGCTGGATATTTTGTCGTATTGATATCATATATTTTTGATTGGTCATGGGGAAACAGAGTCAAGGGATAACATTTATATTAATCCATGTTTTATTGTTATAGCCTGTTTGGTAAACAGAAAATCCTAAGTTTCTCCTGGTATATAAATCATTGGTCTGTTTGTTAAAAGTATAGCATTGGTGTTGTCATAAGTAACTAAGTTCTACTGTGCTGGTGAGATAGTGGTGTGTTAGCACCATCGTGTGGCATATTTTGAGTATTATTTTACAGCTTCATTGTTTGTCTTTGCACTCGTGTTGACTTTATATTCTTGATTTGTATTGTGTATAATAAATTACATATACACTGCTCAAAAAAATAAAGGGAACACTTAAACAACACAATGTAACTCCAAGTCAATCACACTTCTGTGAAATCAAACTGTCCACTTAGGAAGCAACACTGTGTGACAATCAATTTCACATGCTGTTGTGCAAATGGGATAGACAACAGGTGGAAATTATAGGCAATTAGCAAGACACCCCCAATAAAGGAGTGGTTCTGCAGGTGGTGACCACAGACGACTTCTCAGTTCCTATGCTTCCTGGCTGATGTTTTGGTCACTTTTGAATGCTGGCGGTGCTTTCACTCTAGTGGTAGCATGAGACAGAGTCTACAACCCACACAAGTGGCTCAGGTAGTGCAGCTTATCCAGGATGGCACATCAATGCGAGCTGTGGCAAGAAGGTTTGCTGTGTCTGTCAGCGTAGTGTCCAGAGCATGGAGGCGCTACCAGGAGACAGGCCAGTACATCAGGAGACGTGGAGGAGGCCGTAGGAGGGCAACAACCCAGCAGCAGGACCGCTACCTCCGCCTTTGTGCAAGGAGGAACAGGAGGAGCACTGCCAGAGCCCTGCAAAATGACCTCCAGCAGGCCACAAATGTGCATGTGTCTGCTCAAACGGTCAGAAACAGACTCCATGAGGGTGAAATGAGGGCCCGACGTCCACAGATGGGGGTTGTGCTTACAGCCCAACACCGTGCAGGACGTTTGGCATTTGCCAGAGAACACCAAGATTGGCAAATTCGCCACTGGCGCCCTGTGCTCTTCACAGATGATATCAGGTTCACACTGAGCACATGTGACAGATGTGACAGAGTCTGGAGACGCCGTAGAGAACGTTCTGCTGCCTGCAACATCCTCCAGCATGACCGGTTTGGCACTGGGTCAGTAATGGTGTGGGGTGGCATTTCTTTGGAGGGCCGCACAGCCCTCCATGTGCTCGCCAGAGGTAGCCTGACTGCCATTAGGTACCGAGATGAGATCCTCAGACCCCTTGTGAGACCATATGCTGGTGCTGTTGGCCCTGGGTTCCTCCTAATGCAAGACAATGCTAGACCTCATGTGGCTGGAGTGTGTCAGAAGTTCCTGCAAGACGAAGGCATTGATGCTATGGACTGGCCCGCCCGATCCCCAGACCTGAATCCAATTGAGCACATCTGGGACATCATGTCTCGCTCTATCCACCAACGTCATGTTGCACCACAGACTGTCCAGGAGTTGGCAGATGCTTTAGTCCAGGTCTGGGAGGAGATCCCTCAGGAGACCGTCCGCCACCTCATCAGGAGCATGCACAGGCATTGTAGAGAGGTCATACAGGCACGTGGAGGCCACACACACTACTGAGCCTCATTTTGACTTGTTTTAAGGACATTACATCAAAGTTGGATCAGCCTGTAGTGTGTTTTTCCACTTTAATTTTGAGTGTGACTCCAAATCCAGACCTCCATGGGTTGAAAATTTTGATTTCCATTTTTTTATTTTTGTGTGATTTTGTTGTCAGCACATTCAACTATGTAAAGAACAAAGTATTTCAGAAGAATATTTAATTAACTCAGATCTAGGATGTGTTATTTTTGTGTTCCCTTTATTTTTTTGAGCAGTGTATATATTTTGCATAGACAATTGTCCCTTTGTTTCACTGCTTGCACAAATCAAATTAAGATACTCGATAAAAGAACTTAGAGGCGATTATGGAGGTGATATTATTATTTTTTTATCCTCTCTTTTATATGAAGATTCTTTTTATATAGAAGATATTCGACATCCCTGAACCTACATCCCTGTAACATCGCCTCCATGAACAGCTGCATAGTGTGAACTAACCGCAGACACATTTCTCACTCTAGTCTAGAATGTGGAATGTCCGAAATGTGTCTGAAAATTCTAACCTTGAGGCTGTTGGTGGTGCAAACCACATATTGGAGGTGGCACAGGGAGCATGTAGTATTGCAATTGATATATTGCTTTAATTCAAAGGATTGGTGGTTAGCAGTGGATACAATGTGACACCCGATTTGAATTGCTTTGCAGCAAGTACATACCCGATGACCACATTTGTAATTGCCCTTGTGTCTCAGCCAAGTGGGTCGACCCAGCTCTGTATCAGAGAACAGGGAAGGACTTACTTTCTGTGCCAAAGTATGTGCTCTGCGAGCTACACATTTAATACCGGCACTAGCAATATCTACCCACTGCTCTTCACAGCTAAGAACAGGTAAATGCTTCCTAATTATTTGACAAATACGGAAATATTGCAAACTGTAACTAGTGACGAAGACCGGGGCTGACAGGTTTTTATTATTATTATTATTATTATTATTATTATGTGACTTATTCACAGGGAAAATCAGGTCGGATCGAGATTTACTGAGAGCATAATTTCTAGCTGATTTTAATACATGGCCAGAGAATTTGCAATCAGAAAGACGGCTGGCAATAAAATCCATCTCCTTGCGGCAGGCGGCATGCTTGTAAAATACTATCAACCCAAGCAGATAGTCTGTCAGTTAAAGAACCGATGCTGAAGGATTCCAGTACCTTTTAGGAGCTTGCCCATGACCCCACGCCCCTTTTTCAACGAGACTTCCTGTCACTTTTATCTCTCGGTTTACAGGGAGGGTACATGGATCAGAAGCAGGCAGACTTCATCCATGTTCCGCACCCCATCATCCCCATTTTTCATTCCCTGCCCAAAATCCACAAGGGAGGTTTCCTGCCCCCGCTTCCTCCCCCCCTCATGCGCCCAATAGTGTCCGGCATCGGTTCTTTTACTGAGAGACTATCTGCTTGGGTTGATAGTATTTTACAACCCTTGGTTTTAGGTTATTCCTGGCTTCGTGGGTGATACTACAGCTGTTTTACAACCTTTTCATGATTTCACCTGGAAGCCAGAATTTACTTGGATTACGGCTGATGTCACTGCACTTTATACTGTGATTCCACATGATTTAGCTATTATTTCTCTCCAATGGTTTCTCAGTATTTATTCAGATTTTTCTGATCGCAAATTCTCTGGCCATGTATTAAAATCAGCTAGAGATTATGCTCTCAGTAAATCCCGATCCGACCTGATTTTCCCAGTGAATAAGTCACATAATAATAATAAAATCCTGTCAGCCCCGGTCTTCGTCCCTAGTTACAGTTTGGAATATTCCCGTATTTGTCAAATAATTAGGAAGAATTTACCTGTTCTTAGCTGTGAAGAGCAGTGGGTAGATATTGCTAGTGCCGGTATTAAATGTGTAGCTCGCAGAGCACCTACTTTGGCACAGAAAGTAAGTCCTTCCCTGTTCTCTGATATAAAGCGGGGTCGACCCACTTGGCTGAGACACAAGGGCAATTACAAATGTGGTCATCGGGTATATACTTTCTGCAAAGCAATTCAAATCGGGTGTCACATTGTATCCACTGCTAACCACCAATCCTTTGAATTAAAGCAATATATGAATTGCACTACTAATTTAGTGGTCTATTGCATCACATGCTCCCTGTGCCACCTCCAATATGTGGGTGTGCAAATTCTAACCTCGAGGCTGTTGGTGGTGCACACCAACAGCCTCAAGGTTAGAATTTGCAGACACATTTCGGACATTCCACATTTTAGAGTGAGAAATGTGTCTGCGGTTAGTTCACACTATGAAGACGATGTTACAGGGATGCAGGTTCAGGGACTTTAAAGAGTTAATCCTCCAGTTCGAGGAGGTGACCACAGAAGGAAATTGTTCAATAAGGAATCTTTTTGGATCGTTCGTATGGGTTCACGTATCCCTAAGGGATTAAACCGCAGACATGACTTCATTCTTAATTATTGACTCTTTGTGCAATATTGTTTTCATGAATGTAATTTTTACTGAAATGTTGTAATATAAGAACACTTTGTATTTTAATTGCATGAAGGTGTGGCTGGGGTTAATTGTGGTCACCTGATTTTTTCAGCTGGCCACTATATAAATCCAAGCCTGTGTAGTCTACCCTTGTCATGAGTAAGGATCCGTATGCTATGATCCAAAATGCGTAGACATGGACTTTCTTTTTGGTTTTTAATGCACTACTTTAATAAAAGCTGCCACGTTTTGTATTGGAAGCTAGATTTCTGTTTTTCTGTTTGAATATATTGTGCTGCACTGTGGTATATGGTTCTGATGGCACAGTATTGCACTATTGCAATATGGCATCGCTGACCCCGACTACTTTTGTAGCCCCACCTTTTGTCAATTTAGGCCACTTTTAGTTTTTTTTTCCAGGGCCATTTTAAGTTCCCAGTCCGCCCCTGGCCAAAGAACTGCCTTATCCTCCTCCCTGCTCTACTTATCAGGGATTATGATCCTTAATACAGCTGATAAGATCTTCAGCTGAATCTCTGTAGAAATGGAGTTCATGAGGAGACGTGAAGTACAGAGAGGATGGACAGGATAGACTGTGGTAATATGGGGCTGTGATAATGGAGAATGCATACAAGTGCTGCTACTCATTAGTCCCATCCCCACCTGCCTCTCTGTACTTCATGTCTCCTCATAAACTCCAGTCCTAGAGAAATTCATCTGATGATAATATTAAACTGTATTTAGGATCATAATCCATGACAAGTAGGAGAGGAGGATGAGGCAGCTCTTTAGCTCAGTGTTGTGAAGTAACTTGTCCTCCTGCGTGATTAGGACAGGTTTTGTGTGCACTAGAAGGACGGCGGCCATTTTATTTCCCCTGAAGATTGTGCCCCAGACAAAATAAGCCATTATAACTAATGAAAGGAATTTGGGAATATATTTATAATAAAGTAATACTTAGGTATTTATAGTAATTTTTACTTTTTTAATTACCAGAGAACCCCTTTAATCTGGCTAACAACTGTACCAATGGAATAGCTTATCTCCGGACAACCTGAGAATCCCAAAAATTAGCTGCTGACCTGCAATCAATAAAGGCCTTACCCAAAATCACATTTTCATTTTAAGCAATAGAGACATGCAGAAGTACTTTCTTAGAAAAAACAGAATATACCTGGCTACCTGGGTGGTCTTCCCGTGAGTCACCTAGACATTGAAGTTTTTCCAGCTTGGGGCAAGTTCCGAGCAAGTGATTAGCATGTACACATTAAAAGCGCAATCCCCACCTTTTCCAATAGGTTCAATGATCCTGAGTGTACATGGTGGATCTCAACTGCATAGGCTCTTTGAATAATAGTGGGTAGATCCTGATTTTAAATAAGGTGGCTGGTAAGATAGACACTCTTTCATGCGCTCCTGTAAACGACATGTATCATGTATAATGGCCAAAGTCATGCTTTTCTCTAAAGATGTAGCCTGTGGGTAGTTAACCAGAAGATCCTTCAAACGGTATGACAAACCCTGGCTAAAATAGTAACAAAGGACTGGCTGATTCCACTGGGACATCATGGGCCATCACCTAAATTCTGAACAATATTTTTCAACAGGGAACCCTCGTGATAGAGAGAAAGAAGATTCACTTCTGTCACTGCCTTACAATCCACTTCATCTGTCATATAAGAATTCTCCACAGATGACAGTTCAGGGGCATTAACATCAAAGGAGAAGGCCCAGGCTTGTAGATCTCCTTGCAGAAGAGACATGATGAGCCCCACCTGTTGCTGCTTTGTACCCGATGAATGAGCTTTCAGACAGAAATATAACTTGCAACTCTCCTAGAAGGTCACAAACAATTTCCGATCTTTAGAAAACCCTATATGGAAAATTTGGTTCCACAGACAAGTGCATAGGAACAGTTACTGCAGCAGAACTTTAGACAAGTGCAGCCTCCTGATATTGAAGCCTCTTAGCAAGATCTTGGACCAGCTGCATCAAGCCCTGTATTTGATCAACAAGTTTATAAACTTGATCCATATTTTATATTGGGCCTGTTATTATGTAAGGAAATACTATGGGTACTATCCGGAAGCACAGCCAGCAACCTCAGAAACTACTACCAGTTTTCCTTAATGACTCCAATTAGTAAGACACTAAAGCCTCATTCACACATCCGTGTCCGTGCTCAAATCTGTGAAAAAGTGGTTAGTGATGCCTCTGTAAAGCATCTCTTCCTAATGATCCATGAAACATGGATGAAACAAGGATGGCATATGTGGTTTTCATGGACCCATAGACTATAATGGACGTAATGGAGCCGTGAACACATGCAAAAAGGAGCATGCTTTCATGCTGAAAAGACAGACCCATGGACGGTGGTAAAAAACTGATGTGTGAATACACATTAAAACGAATGGGTACGTGTGCTGTCTGTGGAGAACACCTACAGCACACGAACGTGGAACACTGACATGTTAATGAGGCTTAAGACTACTCCTAGGTTCTTCGGCTCTTCACCAGAGCCGCTGCAAGGCCAGATGAGCTTTGCTGCCAGGAACCCAAGTTACATATGGGGAGTAAGGTAGCAGAAAACTAGTGTGAGTTCACTAGAAGCAAGCTTACCAGAATGACCAGCAGTACAAAGAGTAGTTTACAAAAACAGGAAACACATATAGTGCCAAAACAGCAGACTGTTAATCCAGAAAACAAGCCATAGATACCAGGAGTTCAAACAACAAAAAGGAAGGTGGGTTAGCCATCTTTTGGGTGTTTTATGGTCTAAATCCACCCTCCCCCCCCCATCCTGACCCTGCTTCCCACCGCTGGGTCCCAGCTCCTGTTCTCCTCGGCCTCAGCTACCTCGCTTGGGTCTCCTGCTGTCAACATCCGCTTTGAAATAGCTGCAGCCAATGACTGGCCGCAGAGGTGACTTGCCCATTCACATGTCCCAAGGGGGGCCGGGGAGCAAAGAAGCGTCAGGAAACTGGTAAGTATGGTTCCCTTTACAGGTCTGACCAGGAATCTAGATCCGCCCAAAAAAAACTAAAAGGTAGCCAACCCCTTTACATCCCCTGCCTGGATCTGGAACTGGACACCAAGTTGGAAACCTGATTGGCTTGGCACCCAGCCTCACAGATAGATTGACCAGCTGTGGCTTGGCTGGTCAGCATAGCAACCCTTCTAAAACAGTCATGCATTGGGTTACAGCTAGGTGATTTCCTGACATGTTCTTTGTTGTCTCATTATTCATTTATTTTTTCTCTCCCTTTAGTTTTATTACCTTCACTAATGTAAAATGTTATGCCTGAAAATAGCATGTACTGTAAGTGTAAAACAGTGGAACAGTAACTCAGTGGTATATCATTCCATATAACAAGTAAAAAATTGTATTGTTTTAAATTATGTTAACAAAAGAACATAAAAATAATGTTGCACAAAAAATAAAAATGACCATACACAGCATGCAGAATCTTTGTATGCCCCCTATTTCTGAAGAAGACACACCTTGTAGTTACCATTCACACATAGTCGCAGCTTTACCAATGCTGTTTATAATTAAGAAATTATGCTGTAACTGTTTTTCAAGTTCAGTTCTGCAATTACAGTTAGGATACATCATTTATGCCTTACTATTTCAAATTCTGACTATGTTGCTAGGTGAACATGAGATTCAGACCATATGTAACAAACAGGTATTGAATTACTTAAGGGTAATGTGATCTTTTTTAAGGTACAGATTGCTGCTTATATGAATAATTAAACATGGATTAAAATTTCTAAGCTTTTAAAGCCACTTAAAAAGGAATAGAAAATCATGAAGGAAAACTGTGTAATATTTTAATATACTCACCTTTATTTCACCTAAAATAATATATTGTGGGTGGCAATAGCACAAGTTACATACAGTAAATATTTTTTTTCCAGCTAAGACACATCAGCCTTATCACGGTATGCAATAATTGGTAGCCGTCTGTCTCCTGCGTTACCTCATTCACCAAGCGCACTCCCCCCACTTACCCTGGGAAGAAGTAACGAGTTGCTATAATTCCCATATAAGGAAAATTTAAGCATAAAGTATCTTTTGCCTGTCAGAGAGATTTGCAGTGCCAGACAAACACTTCCTAGAGAAACTTGCAGTACACCCGTGTGTTTCTGAAGTTTATTAAGCTCTTGAAACAATCTTTTCCACAATAAATTTACAGTTAGTCCAAAAATATGTCTGTGCAAATAAAGCATTTTAAATAACAGTGATACTCAGTACCCATCTATGTTTTCACACAGCCTTTGCGCCATGTATCTGTTAACCAGTTCACAGTGGAGGGTAACAGAGGAAAGTGCTTCATGTACTAAGTGACAGAGAAGAAATGTTTTCTTTTCCAACATATAATTGTGATTTTCCATTTATTGTGGCTGTTACATATACAAAATAATGGCAAAGTCCATATATTTTGCTGACAAACTACGGGGGTCGTGAAATAAGGGATCGAATGGACAGTAGCAAAAAGAGACCTTCAAAATGGGCTTCAGCAATATGCAACATATTACATGCATTCAATACATAGTATCCTGCCTTGAAAAAGTGCTTGAGAAATTCCCATTCCTCACTGATCCCTTATTGATCCCAGTAAGATTAGCAGAAATGATATCATCCAGTCCCCGCTGGGTCAGAGGACTGTTGGCTGCAAATGTTGATATAATGGATATGTAAACAGCTAGTCACATTGATATAATACAAAAATGCTTTCACTAGCAATGATGGCTAAGAGAGGCTGTTGGACCCAAAGGCATCTTGAGTTATTGCTGCAATAACAGATATGGATTCAGAAGCACAAGGCAACAGAAGAACTTTTCCCTTTGGTAATCCTGTTTACTTCAGCCACTTGGGCACTTCCACCTATAAAAAAAAGAGATTGTGTCAATGTTGTGACTAAAATGAGTGTGCAGCCTTCAAAGCTAAGGGAGTCTGTCACCTCTTTCAAGCACGACCAGTACTACATTAGTACTACTGACACTGACTTCGGATGACTACTTTATGTCTATACTCTTATAAGCGCCGCTTATAATATTATGACAAAACCCATGAGCCACATGCAAATAGTGGAGACAAGCTCAAGAGTTAGAGCTCATGAGTCCTGCTAATGTGTTGCAGTAACACTCTGGTGGGGCAGCAATGGAATGGGGGAAGTATACACATATAAAGTAGCGAGTCAGTGTCAGCAGTACTACCCATGCTTAAAGGGGTTATTCAATTTCTCAAAACTCCCCCACATATGCCGGGTCCCTCACGGGTAATATACTTACCCCACTTCCGGCGCCACTCCTGGTCCCCGCACCGCCGCTGCTGCTTCTCCCTGCACACGGATGAAAACATCCGGTGTTGGGGGGGGAACAGCCAATGGTAGGCGGGGACGGTGACGAGCCTCCCTAACGTCACCTGCGCGATGCTAGGGAGGCTTTTCCCCGTCCCCGCCTGCCATTGGCTGCTCCCCCCGACACCAGATGTTTTCATCTGTGTGCAGGGAGAAGCAACAGCAATGGTGCGGGGACCAGGAGCGGCGCTGTAAGCGGGGTAAATACATTAGCGGTGATGGGCCCGGCATATGTGGGGGAGTTTTGCTGCCTTCCATGCCATCGGGTCCCCCTTACAGCCGCTCGGGGAACCGATGGCACCTCCGACCGACCGCCGCAACTCCAGTAAAAGCCGCAAACCGCAGGTCTGAATTGACCTGCGGTTTGCGGCGATCGCCAACACGGGGGGTCAATGATTTGAGCAGGCACCTTGCTCCGATCACCACCCGCCGGGCGGCGGTGATCGGAACTACACATGACGTACCGTACGTCATGTGTCCTTAAGTACCGGGACATCATGCCGTAACGGTACGTCATATGTCCCTAACAGGTTAATGTGTAGTATATATACAGTGGATATAAAAAGTCTACACACCCCTGTTAAAATGTCAGGTTTCTGTGATGTAAAACAATGAGACAAAGATAAATCATTTCAGAACTTTTTCCACCTTTAATTTGACCTATAACTGTACCACTCAATTGAAAATTAAACTGAAATCTTTTAGGTGGAGGAAAGAAAACAAAAAAATTATGTGGTTGCATAAGTGTGCACACCCTCTTATAACTGGGGTTGTAGCTGTGTTCAGAATTAAGTAATCACATTCAAAATCATGTTAAATAGGAGTCAGCATACACCTGCCATCATTTAAAGTGCCTCTGATTAACCCCAAATAAAGTTCAGCTGCTCTAGTTGGTCTTTCCGGAAATTTTCTTAGTCGCATCCCACAGCAAAAGCCATGGTCCACAGAGAGCTTTCAAAGCATCAGAGGGATCTCATTGTTAAAATGTATCAGTCAGGAGAAGGGTACAAAAGAATTTCCAAAGCATTAGATATACCATGGAACACAGTGAAGACAGTCATCATCAAGTGGAGAAAATATGGAACAACAGTGACATTACCATAAACTGGACGTCCCTCCAAAACTGATGAAAAGACGAGAAGAAAACTGGTCTGGGAGGCTACCAAGAGGCCTACAGCAACATTAAAGGAGCTGCAGGAATATCTGGCAAGTACTGCTGCAGGGCTGGACTGGCCTGCTGGGATACCAGGAAATTTCCCGTTAGGCCGGCAGGCCTGAGTGCCACAAGGCCGCGGCCCCGGTGACAAGTGGGGGCGCCCGGCGGCAGGGCACAGCAGGAGATGAGCGCTTCCATTGTGGAAGAGCCCATCTCCATAGTCATCTGTATGGCCGTCCTCAGGACGGCGATACAGATGTCTTTGCTACAGCAGGGGAGGGAGAGGTGTGTCCCCTTCTGTTCCTCTGATAGGCTGCCAGCACTAGACCGGCAGCCTATCAGAGGCCGGTGCAGGCGGCGCAATGACGTCATCGCACCGCCTGAGCCGTAAAGCGAGGGACACAGGCTGGAAGAGGCCTTCATCGCATCGCTACTGGCACATGATAAGGGGCGGCTACTGGCACATAAGGGGGACTACTGCCACATAATAAGGGGGGGCTACTGGCACATGATAAGGGGGGCTACTGGCACATGATAAGGGGGGCTACTTGTACATGATATGGGGGCTATTGGCACATGATATGGGGGCTACCGGCACATAAGGGGGGCTGCTGGCACATGGGGGGGCTATTGGCACATGATAAGGGGGCTACTGGCACATAAGGTGGCTACTGGCACATAAGGGGGGCTCCTGGCACATGATATGGGGCGGCTACTGGCACATAAGGGGGCTACTGGAACATGATAAGGGGGGCTACTGGCACATAAGGATGACTACTGGCACATAAGGGGGGCTACTGGCACATGATGGGGGCTACTGGCAAATAAGGGGGGGCTACTGACCCATGATAAGGGGGGCTACTGGCACATAAGGGGGGCTGCTGGCACATGGGGGGGCTATTGGCACATGATAAGGGGGCTACTGGCACATGATAAGGGGTGGCTACTGGCACATGATAAGGGGTGGCTACTGGCACATAAGGGGGCTACTGGCACATGATAAGGGGCGGCTACTGGCACATAATAAGGGGGGCTACTGGCACATGATAGTGGGGGCACTCTGGCTACTGGCACATTATACAGGGGGCTCTGACTGCTGGCACATGATGGTGGGGGGGCTCTTATTACTGGCACATGATTGGGGGGCATCTATGGGGGCACATCTTACTGGCACATGATTGGGGGGCATCTATGGGGGCACATCTTACTGGCACATGATTGGGAGCATCTATTGCTGCACTTATTACTGGCAGATTATTGGGTAGCACTATAGAGGCATCTACTAAGGCTAAAAATAAAGGGTATTTTATATGGGGGGCTCTGTATAGGGGAATTTTATACTGGGACACATTATGGTGGGTACTATGGGGAAGGGGGGGAGCACTATAGGGTCATCTACGGGGGCTCTGAGAAGGGGTATTTTATATTGGCACATTATGAGAACATTAGCTCAACTGGGGGCATTACAAAGGGGTATGTTTTGCACATTATAAGGAGAATTATTACTACTGGGGGGGCCATTATGGTGGGCTTTATTACTCCCCCCATGGTATGACCCCCTAGTAGCAGCACCAGCCTCTCCCTGCTCTGCTATCCCTCTGCCCCTTCTCCAAATCCTTATTATGAAATCTTTCTCATTAGGATAAAACACAACATCAGCTCCACCGAGCCCCCGGCCAAAGTGTTGAAGTGGTTTCCGAGATCCCCAAGGGTCAAGCCAAGTAATTGTAAGTTTTCATGTGAAATATGTTTGTTTGTAGTTGATCTTTATTATCAATTTTACATTGCAGATTTATTTATTTTTGCAGCATATGGGTGAGATTTTATTAATATTTTTATTATTTGATCGAAAGGCTCATTGGGGGAGGGGGGATTGTAACAGGACTGCCGTAGAATATCTAAAATAGCTGGTCAAGTAAAATGTTGCATGCAACAATCATTAAATAGGTGGCCAACAAAAAAGGGGCGGGTCAAAGGGCGTGGTAGCGTCTGAGCATGCTGAGAGTTGTAGTTTTGCAAAAGTTGGAGATATCCTGGTTGGGAAAACACTGTGATAATGTGAACAATGGGGGTTCTACAAAAGAGTTATCATGGGGCAAAGTTCATATTCGTTTTACACACGTGTTTTAAAATGAATGCTTTCTCCTATTATAAACAAGTAAATAATGACGCAATGCTGTGGGGCTGGTGTGCAACTTTTTCCAGGGCTGGTTTTTATCCCCAGTCCTGACTGGCTGTGTGGTACATGTGACAACAATATCCCGTATTCTTCATATGTCTGGGCTATGGGGTAGAGTGGCAAGACGAAAGCCTTTTCTTATGAAGAAAAACATTCAAGCCAGGCTACATTTTGCAAAAACACATCTGAAGTCTCCCAAAAGCATGTGGGAAAAGGTGTTATGGTCTGATGAAACCAAGGTTGAACTTTTTGGCAATAATTCCAAAAGATATGTTTGGTGCAAAAACAACACCGCACATCACCAAAAGAACACCATACCCACAGTGAAGCATGATGGTGGCAGCATCATGCTTTGGGGCTGTTTGTCTTCAGCTGTAACTGGGGCCTTAGTTAAGCTAGAGGGAATTATAAACAGTTCCAAATATTGGCACAAAACCTTCAGGCTTCTGCTAGACAACGACCCAAAGCATACATCCAAATCAACAAAGGCATGCCTTCACCAGAAGACGATTAAAGTTTTGGAATGGCCCAGCCAGAGCCCAGACCTTAATCCGATTGAGATGCCCTCGCAATCTGACAGATTTGGAGTGTTTTTGCAAAGAAGAGTGGGCAAATCTTGCCAAGTCAAAATGTGCCATGCTGATAGACTCATACCCAAAAAGACTGAGTGCTGTAATACAATCAAAAGGTGCTTCAACAAAGTATTAGTTTAAGGGTGTGCACACTTATGCAACCATATTATTTTATTTTTATATTTTTCCTTCCCACTACCTAAAAGATTTCAGTTTTCTTTTCAATTGAGTTGTACAGTTTATAGGTCACATTAAAGGTGGGAAAAGTTCTGAAATGATTTATCTTTGTCAAATTTTTTTACATCACAGAAACCTGACATTTTAACAGGGGCGTGTAGACTTTTTATATTCACTGTATATATATTTCAACAATTAGTTAAATGAATGAATGAATAAATAGGAGGTTTAATACATTTTTGAAAAAAAAGATAAATAAACTCATCAATTAGAATTAAAAAAATAAAAATTGTTTGCCAGTAGAGAAATATATAAACAAAGTCATGAATAAATAAATAAATATATAAAAAAAACACTCATCCATAAATAAATAAATACATTAAAAAATTCCTCAATAAATACATAAATAAATTAATCAATACAGAAATATATAAAGTTATCAATAAATAAATATATAAAAAAATGAATCTATAAAAAAATTATTACATAAATAAAATCATCAATAAATACATAAATAAAATCATCAATACATAAATATATAAAGGTTTTAATAAATAAATATATAAAAAATGTTATCCATAAATAAATAAATAAATTATTAAAATCATCAATAAATATATACAGAAGCTAAAAAACAACGAAGTTTGGGAGGGAGAGCCAAGGAGAGGGATTGACAAGGGACCCTTCAGTGCCCGGAACCGATGGCAGGGACCAAAAAGTCGCTGCCGATCCAGGACTTGTTCATTTTGATAAATGTCAGTCTGTCCACGGAGTCAGTGGACAAACGGGTCCGCTTGTCGGTAACCACCCCACCTGCCGCGCTTAATGTCCGCTCAAGACAGTACTTCCAGCGCATACTGAGCGAGCTCACGGCAGGTGTCCAGCCTGGCAACCCAGTACTCAATGGGGTAGTCAGTGCTCATGCTATCGGAAGCACCGACGGACCCCATGTAGTCTTCCACCATGTGGGCCAGCCGTTGCTGGTGACTGCTGCTGCTGCTGCTGCTACTGGATCGCGCAGGCTGGTAGAACAACCTCATCTCACCCATAAGATCACCTGCTTGGCTGGAGGTGCTTGGGCCAGCCACCTGCTGGGTGATATAGGCGGGGAGAATTGGAGCGTGAGGCTGAGGGTTTGCCTGCTCCAGCCGGAGGAGCAGACAGGCCCATAGGTTTTGCATAAGGGGCCTCCCTCTGGCTGGCTTGGATGAACTGCTCCAGATCCCTCTACTTAAGTTTCCTGATTCGGGGGTCCCTCCTGAGGCATAACAGCATGTGGGCAGCCATGGGGAAGAGGACAGCCCGCTGTGACTCTTCTCGGCTGCCCGGGACCATGACATCTTGGTCCTCCTGCTGCTGCTGCTGCTCCCTGTTGTAACCGCCCCACCCCCGGACTAACGGTGCCCCCTTTCACCAGCTCTCCCTCCTGACCAGGTCCAGACTCCTGGACGCCAGCAAACTCCTCAACAAATTATTCCTCCTCCCACCTCCTTGTCCTGGGCCTGGTCTTGGTGGAGCATTGTTGCCTCTTCTTGCTCCACCTAGGCACTCTCCCCAGCTTGGAGCAGGCAATCTAGTGTGCTGTCCAGCAGGAACACTAGGGGGAGCACGTCATTGAGGCTGACATGCTACCCGCTGACCATCTTGGTTGCCTGCTCGAATGGGGCCAACACGTGGCAGACCTGGTGTATCTGCCCCCACTTTACATTGGTGATGTAGGGGAGGGGGTGTGATGGCCCGGAAGTGCCTTGGTCCAGCAGGTATTCTTTCACCGCCTGTCGCTGCTCCCACAACCTCTCCAGCATGTAGAGTCATGCTGTCCACAATCAGCCTGTGAGGTTGCAGACTGTTGTCCTGCTGCAGTTTGGACAAGGACGCGGTGGCGGTTGGGGAGCGTCGGAAGTGGCTGGCAATCCTACGTACCCTTGGCACGATGTCACTCAACCTTGGGTATGTGTGTAGAAACTTCTGTACCACAAGGTTGAGGACATGTGCCATGCAGGGCACATGTGTGAGACTGCCAGCATGGAGGGCGGCGAGGAGGTTGCTGCCATTGTCACAGACGTGCCCCACATTTGCATAGCTACGGGGACGCTTGCTGGGGGGCTCAGCAGCAGTGGAGACAGTGGCTTGAGGGAGAGCAGCAGTTCTTCTCTGGACACTCCGGGGTGGCACCACAAACTGAGATGCCGCCACATCTGATGATCCCTCCCTGGCACCTCGGAGGGACACCTAATGGGCAGTAAAGCTGATGTATCATCCCTGCCCATGTCTGCTAGTCCATGCATCCATTGTCAGATGTACCCTGTCGCTGACAGCGTGATCCAGCGACAGGGATACACTTTGCACAATGTGCTGGTGTAGGGCAGGGACGCCGGTCCTGGCAAAGAAATGGCGGCTGGGGACACACCATCTGGGTTGGGCCTGCTCCAACATCTGCCAGAATGGATTGTAGTCCACAATATTGAAGGGCAGCAGATGTTGGGCGATAACCCTTGCCAGGAGCCCATTGAGTGAAAGCATGCATCGGTCCCCGGGGCGTAGGGCGCGGTGCGTTCAAATGCGTTGGCAACATCTGCCACCGGATGGCAGTTGAGGCGATAGAGGAGGGTGCAGAGGATGCAGAGGTCTGGCTGCTGGTACCAGTACCTCTAGGAGAAGTAGTGGGGGAGTGGGTATGCATTGTTGGAAGGGGGTGGGGTGGCTGCAGGACAGTGGCAGGAGCTGCTGTCCCCTGCGCACTGCTGCTGGCGCTGCTATGACCACCCTGCATCTGTTCCCACTCCAGCCAGTGGTTGACTCTCAAATGCTGAGTAAGGGCAGTGGTACCCAGCTGAGTAACAGACCTCCCTCTCCTTACCCTGGCATGGCAAAGCTGACAAATGGCAATTGTCACATCGTCTGCTGCCAGGGTGAAGTAAGCCTAAACAGGCGACTTACGCGCCGACCTCCTGTCAGATGGGGTGGTTCTGGCTTGCGTATGTCCGGGCTGCTGCTGCCTCCTCCTGCTGCCATTACCAGTAGAGCCCCTGCCACTGGGCTCCCTGGTTCCTCATCAGTGCTGCTGCCACCTGAGAAGAGAGGTGGCACCCATTCTAAATCACCCTCCTCTTTATCGCCTGTAATGTCAGACCCAAGGTCAACCAGTGGTTGACTGAGGGGAACAGCAGACATGGAGCCCCTGACCTGGCTCCGCTGTCCCCTTGCTGACGCCTGGGTCTGACTAGGTGCGGGGGTTCTGTGGCTTAAACCACCCGCACCAGTTGGAAGGGATGTTATTGGGGTACTGAGGGGCGGTACCCCCTCCTCCTCCTTTTCCGTCCCTTCCAAAAGGTCCTGAGCATCCGGACCAAGCTCTAGCTCACTCTCCTGCATTACCACCCCCAAGATGTCCCTCTCACTGTCGCTGTCAAACAGCATCAGGGTCGATTTTTGGTGGCTGGGGGCTGGTCCTGCAGGAGGCGGCGAGCTGCTGCTGCTGAGAACCGAGGCAGAGGACTCTGTGCCACTGGTTTGGGTCACGAATGACACCACTGACTCAGCGTCCTGCGATGAAATGGGGCGGCTGCCATGCCCAAAGAAATAACAGATGAGGCGGACGCCCCTGCCATCTGCGTCCGCCCCTCCGTGGGTAGAGGAGCGGCCCCGTGCTGGCAGTGTTCCAGCACTGGAACCAACTACCCTACCACGACCACGGCTGCCGGAACGACCACAGACACTCATGCTTGTGACTAATAAACAAAAAAGTTTTTAAACAACAGAAAAAAAATTAAGAAAATAATGAGGGAGTTTGGCCGAACTTTATTGGATTGAGGACAATGGAGCAAAACTGAAATAAAATCTAAAAACACGAAACACAAAAACACAGGTAAAAAAAAACAACTTTTTTTTTTTCAAAGACAAAAGACGCACACAATAATTCCTCCCTAACAAACAAAACCCTAAAACTGTAACACTAAAACACAGGCAAAGATTTATTTTTTATTTTTTTTCAAAGACAAAAGAGGCACACAATAATCCCTCCCTAACAAACAAAACCCTAAAACTGTAACAGTAAGGCTACTTTCACACTGGCGTTTTGGCTTTCCGTTTGTGAGATCCATTCAGGGCTTTCAGAAGCGGTCCAAAACAGATCAGTTTGGCCCTAATGCATTCTGAATGGAAAAGGATCCGCTCAGAATGCATCAGTTTGCCTCCGTTCCGTCTCCATTAGGCGGACACCAAAGCGCTGCTTGCATAGCAGCCAATAAACGTGTGGGGAGGAGACTCGAGCATGGCGCTCAAGCACATTTTTATTGCTTTTTATTCTGTTTTTAGCAGTTGATATAAACACAGCAATTCTGATATTGTTTTTTTTTACATGTTTATGATATTTACTTGATTTAGTTTCTTTACAGGATTGTTAAAAAAAATTGCACATCCAGCACCATAAAATATTCACATTTATTTTATTGCATCCTGAGTATATCAAAACCCTTCATGAAAAATTGCACTATTGGCTTTTACTTTTCGCCATTATTCCTTCTTCTTAGCGATTCCCAGAAACCCTATTCATAGCAATACCTAGAAACCAGTCCCCTCATAAAAGCACATGGAAAAATAACATACAGTAATGTCATTTGATCAAAAAAAGAAAAACATGAAGTCAAGTACAGCACACATCAAAACCTTATGACTTCAATATACAGGGTGGGCCATTTATATGGATACACCTTAATAAAATGGGAATGGTTGGTGATATTGACTTCCTGTTTGTGGCACATTAGTATATGTGAGGGGGGAAACTTTTCAAGATGGGTGGTGACCATAGCGGCCATTTGGAAGTCGGCCATTTTGAATCCAACTTTTGTTTTTTCAATAGGAAGAGGGTCATGTGACACATCAAACTTATTGGGAATTTCACAAGAAAAACAATGATGTGCTTGGTTTTAACGTAACTTTATTCTTTCATGAGTTATTTACAAGTTTCTGACCACTTATAAAATGTGTTCAATGTGCTGCCCATTGTGTTGGATTGTCAATGCAACCCTCTTCTCCCACTCTTCACACACTGATAGCAACACCGCAGGAGAAATGCTAGCACAGGCTTCCAGTATCCGTAGTTTCAGGTGCTGCACATCTCGTATCATCTGAAGGCAATCGTCTATGCTGTGAAGATACGAGATGTGCAGCACCTGAAACTACGGATACTTGAAGCCTGTGCTAGCATTTCTCCTGCGGTGTTGCTATCAGTGTGTGAAGAGTGGGAGAAGAGGGTTGCATAGACAATCCAACACAATTGAACACATTTTATAAGTGGTCAGAAACTTGTAAATAACTCATGAAAGAATAAAGTTACGTTAAAACCAAGCACACCATTGTTTTTCTTGTGAAATTCCCAATAAGTTTGATGTGTCACATGACCCTCTTCCTATTGAAAAAACAAAAGTTGGATTCAAAATGGCCAACTTCAAAATGGCCGCCATGGTCACCACCCATCTTGAAAAGTTTCCCCCCTCACATATACTAATGTGCCACAAACAGGAAGTCAATATCACCAACCATTCCCATTTTATTAAGGTGTATCCATATAAATGACCCACCCTGTAGATACCTATTATTTTTTTACAATACACACTAAAACTTGCATCTTAAATAAATGTATAAAACTAAATATTCACATTAATATTGATAAATTAAAGAGGACCTTTCATTACAATAAAAAAATCTAAACTAAGCATACAGCATGGAGAGCGGCGCCCAGGGATCTCCCTGCACTTACTATTATCCCTGGGCGCCGCTCCGTTCTCCCGGTATAGGCTCCGGTAGCTTCAGATTTTAGGCTCAACTGGGAGGAGCCTGCCGGCGTCTCCTTCTCCCAGGCTGTAGCGCTGGCCAATCGCAGCGCTCAGCTTATAGCCTGAGAACGGAGCGGCGCCCTGGGATAATAGTAAGTGCAGGGAGATCCCTGGGCACCGCTCTCTATGTCTGTATGCTTAGTTTAGATTTTTTATTGTAGTGAAAGGTCCTCTTTAAGGTGTCGGTTTAGGCCCTTAGGATACCCTAGTGCCAGCAAGAAAATTCTAAATGTTTCTCTATTTAAAACTTTTCTTCTGTGGTCACCACCTCAAAAATCACCTTTCTATTCCTGAAAACCTAAAACTGGATGCATTACAACCATGTATTTTCTTTAAATGCCTAGATAGCATACAAACATTAGTGGCTTTCTTGTTATCTGTTGGATATCGACTTAGTTTATCAATATAAATATGGATATTTTGTTTTATAAATCTAAGTAAGATCCAAGTTTCATTGTGTATTTAGAAGTATAATATGTAGATCCTAAGGTTTTAATGTACAAACCGGATTCCAAAAAAGTTGGGACACTATACAAATCGTGAATAAAAACTGAATGCAATGATGTGGAGGTGCCAACTTCTAATATTTTATTCAGAATAGAACATAAATCACGGAACAAAAGTTTAAACTGAGAAAATGTACCATTTTAAGGGAAAAATATGTTGAATCAGAATTTCATGGTGTCAACAAATCCCCAAAAAGTTGGGACAAGGCCATTTTCACCACTGTGTGGCATCTCCCCTTCTTCTTACAACACTCAACAGACGTCTGGGGACCGAGGAGACCAGTTTCTCAAGTTTAGAAATAGGAATGCTCTCCCATTCTTGTCTAATACAGGCCTCTAACTGTTCAATCGTCTTGGGCCTTCTTTGTTGCACCTTCCTCTTTATGATGCGCCAAATGTTCTCTATAGGTGAAAGATCTGGACTGCAGACTGGCCATTTCAGTACCCGGATCCTTCTCCTACGCAGCCATGATGTTGTGATTGATGCAGAATGTGGTCTGGCATTATCTTGTTGAAAAATGCAGGGTCTTTCCTGAAAGAGATGACGTCTGGATGGGAGCATATGTTGTTCTAGAACCTGAATATATTTTTCTGCATTGATGGTGCCTTTCCAGACATGCAAGCTGCCCATGCCACACGCACTCATGCAACCCCATACCATCAGAGATGCAGGCTTCTGAACTGAGCGTTGATAACAACTTGGGTTGTCCTTGTCCTCTTTGGTCCGGATGACATGGCGTCCCAGATTTCCAAAAAGAACTTCGAATCGTGACTCGTCTGACCACAGAACAGTCTTCCATTTTGCCACACTCCATTTTAAATGATCCCTGGCCCAGTGAAAACGCCTGAGCTTGTGGATCTTGCTTAGAAATGGCTTCTTCTTTGCACTGTAGAGTTTCAGCTGGCAATGGCGGATGGCACGGTGGATTGTGTTCACTGACAATGGTTTCTGGAAGTATTCCTGAGCCCATTCTGTGATTTCCTTTACAGTAGCATTCCTGTTTGTGGTGCAGTGTCGTTTAAGGTCCCGGAGATCACGGGCATCCAGTATGGTTTTACGACCTTGACCCTTACGCACAGAGATTGTTTCAGATTCTCTGAATCTTCGGATGATGTTATGCACAGTTGATGATGATAGATGCAAAGTCTTTGCAATTTTTCGCTGGGTAACACCTTTCTGATATTGCTCCACTATCTTTCTGCGCAACATTGTGGGAATTGGTGATCCTCTACCCATCTTGGCTTCTGAGAGACACTGCCACTCTGAGAAGCTCTTTTTAAACCCAATCATGTTGCCAATTGACCTAATTAGTGTTAATTGGTCTTCCAGCTCTTCGTTATGCTCAAATGAACTTTTTCCAGCCTCTTATTGCAACTTGTCCCAACTTATTTGGGATTTGTTGACACCGTGAAATTTTGAATCAACGTATTTTTCCTTTAAAATGATACATTTACTCGAATTAAACGTTTGATCTGTCATCTACGTTCTATTACAAATAAAATATTGACATTTGCCATCTCCACATCATTGCATTCAGTTTTTATTCACAATTTGTTTAGTGTCCCAACTTTTTTGGAATCCGGTTTGTATGTTTTACCTGACTTCATGTTTTTTAATCAGTCAAATAAGATCATGTGATATGTGCTTTCAAAAGGGGATGGGTCTCTGGGTATAGTGTAACAAGCCATGAATAAGACTTCATGCACACGACTGTAGTTTTGATCTGCATCCAATCCACATATTTTGTAGATTGGATGTGGATGCTTTCATTTCCGTTCTGTGGCTACGCCAAAAAAGTAGAACATGTCCTATTCTTGTCTGTTTTGCGGACAAGAATAGACATTTTTAACATTGTGCAGGACCTGCAGAAGGGAAAATGCAGGATGCCCATGGCTGGTATCCGTGTTTTGCGTATCCGCGATTTGCATACTGCAAAAACGGATATGGTCGTGTGCAGGAGGCCTAAGGCATAACACTGAAATACATAAGCCAATTATGCAGTTCCATGAAGGATTTTAATATGCTATGAATACAATAAAAGTGGATATTTTATGGTTCACCCAGTATTGGACCAGTAAGTTTCTTCATTCAATTACCTGAGCGCCAAGTATATCCATGGCACGAGTGAAGCAGTTATCATGAGTGAGTAGCTAGCTGTTTATTAGTTTGTATATACACTGCCTGTCCCAAAAAAAAGTCGCCACCTGGATTTAACTAAGCAAATAGTTATGAGCCTCCTATTGGATAATTACTGCATGGGCGATTATCTTTCAGCTGGCAACAAGTTATTTAACCCCAACTGGAGCAATGAGTTTCTTCTCATTTCTTTAACAACCATGTCGAAAAACACATCTCGTGGTCGTGGAAAAGATGTTAGTCTGTTTGAGAAGGGTCAAATCATTGGCATGCATCAAGCAGAGAAAACATCTAAGGAGATTGCAGAAACGACAAAAATTGGGTTAAGAACTGTCCAATGCATTATTAAAAACTGGAGGGATAGTGGGGACCCATCGTATTCGAGGAAGAAATGTGGCGGGAAAAAAATACAGAATGATCGTGATCGGCGATCACTTAACGTTTGGTGAAATCAAATCGCAGAAATACAACAGTAGAACTCAGGGCTATGTTTAATAGTGAAAGTAAGAGCATTTCCACACGCACAATGCGAAGGGAACTCAAGGGATTGGGACTGAACAGCTGTGTAGCCATAAGAAAACCACTAATCAGTGAGGCAAACCAGAAAAAAAGGCTTCAATTTGCTAGGGATCATAAAGATTGGACTCTGGAGCAATGGAAGAAGGTCATGTGGTCTGATGAGTCAAGATTTTTCCTGTTCCAGAGTGATGGGCGCATCAGGGTAAGAAGAGAGGCAGATGAAGTGATCCACCCATCATGCCTAGTGCCTACTGTACAAGCCTGTGGGGGCAGTGCTATGATCTGGGGTTGCTGCAGTTTGTCAGGTCTAGGTTCAGCAACAGTATGTGCTCCAAGAATGAGGTCAGCTGACTACCTGAACATACTGAATGACCAGGTTATTCCATCAATGGATTTTTTCTTCCCTGATGGCACGGGCTTATTCCAAGATGACAATGCCAGGATTCATCGTGCTCAAATTGTGAAAGAGTGGTTCAGGGAGCATGAGACATCATTTTCACACATGGATTGGCCACCACAGTGTCCAGACCTTAACCCCATTCAGAATCTTTGGGATGTGCTGGAGAAGGCTTTGCACAGCAGTCAGACTCTACCATCATCAATGCAAGATCTTGGTGAAAAATTAATGCAACACTGGATGGAAATCTTGTGACATTGCAGAAGCTTATCGAAACAATGCCACAGTGAATGCGTGCCATAATCAAAGCTAAAGGCGGTCCAACAAAATATTTTTTGTGGCGACTTTTTTTTTGGACGGGCAGTGTATTAAGTAGCTGGTTGTTTTATTAGTTTGTATCTATTAGGCCACCTACACACGTTGCAGAATACATGGGGTTTTTCTGCGTTGATTCCTGTGCGGAAAAACCACAGTGTAGTACAGTACTAGCAAAGTGTATGTGATGTACCCTTTGCAGATTTTTTCCGTTTGGAAATTGACCTGCCGCACAGATTTCAAATGAAAAAGCATGTCAATTACAGGGGAAAATAAGTATTTGATACACTGGCGATTTTGCAAGTTTTCCCACCTACAAAGAATAGAGAGGTCTGTAATTTTTATCGTAGATACACTTCAACTATGCGAGACAGAATCTAAAAAAAAATCCAGAAAATTACATTGTATGATTTTTAAATAATTAATTAGCATTTTATTGCATGAAATAAGTATTTGATCACCTACCAACCAGCAAGAATTTTGTCTCTGTTAGTTTTTTTTTTAAGAAGCCCTTCTACTCTGCACTCATTACCTGTATTAATAGTACCTGTTTGAACTTGTTACTGGTATAAAAAACACTGGTCCACACACTCAATTAATCACACTCCAAATTCTCTGCCATGATCAAGACGAAAGAGCTGTCTAAGGACACCATGGACAAAATTGTAGACCTGCACAAGGCTGGGATGGGCTACAGGACAATAGGCAAGCAGCATGGTGAGAAGGAAACAACTGTTGGTGCAATTATTAGAAAATGGAAGAAACACAAGATGACTGTCAATCTTCCTCGGTCTGAGGCTCCATGCAAGATCTCGCCTTGTGGGGTAAGGATGAGTCTGAGAAAGGTTAGGAATCAACCCAGAACTACAAGGGAGGACCTGGTCAATGACCTAAAGAGAGCTGGGATCACAGTCTCAAAGATTACCTTTAGTAACACACTACGCCGTCATGGATTAAAAGGACGCAAGGTCCCCCTGCTCACGCCAGCACATGCCCAGGCCCGTTTGAAGTTCGCCAATGACGATCTGGGTGATCCAGAAGAGACTTGGGAGAAGGTCATGTGGTCAGATAAGACCAAAATAGAGCTTTTTGGTATCAACTCCACTCGCCGTGTTTGGAGGAAGAAGAAGGATGAGTACAACCCCAAGAACACCATCCCAACCGTGAAACATGGGGGTGAAAACATCATACTTTGGGGGTGCTTTTCTGCAAAGGGGACAGTACGACTGCACCGTATTAAAGGGAGGATGGATGGGGCCATGTATCGTGAGATTTTGGCCAACAACTTCCTTCACTCAGTGAGAGCATTGAAGATGGGTCGTGGTTGGGTCTTCCAGCATGACAATGACCCGAAACATACAGCCAGGGCAACTAAGGAGTGGCTCCGTAAGAAGCATTTCAAGGTCCTGGAGTGGCCTAGCCAGTCTCCAGACCTGAACCCAATTGAAAATCTTTGGAGGGAGCTGAAACTCAATGTAGCCCAACAACTAGGGATCGACCGATATAGATTTTTTAGGGCCGATACCGATAATTTGTGAACTTTCAGGCCGATAGCCGATAATTTATACCGATATTCAGTGAAATTTTATTTTTGAAAAAAAATAATTCCTACAGAAATCTGCTGAAAATTAATATTTTTATTGTTAACGTGTAGTTTTTTTTTGTAAATCTTTCTTTTTTATTTATACTTAATATTTTTTTTTTTTTACTAACTTTTAGCCCCCTTAGGGACTAGAACCCTTGTCCTATTCACCCTGATAGATCTCTATTAGGGTGAATAGGACCTCACACTGTCCCTGCTGCTCTGTGCTCTGTGCACACAGCAGCATGGAGCTTACCATGGCAGCTAGGGCTTCAATAGCGTCCTGGCTGCCATAGTAACTGATCGGAGCCCCAGGCTTACACTGCTGGGGCTCCGATCGGAGGAGGAGGGGAGAGGGGACCCTGTGGCCACTGCCACCAATGATTAAAACTGGGGGGGCTTGGATGGGGGGGCGCACTGCGCCACCAATGTTTTTAATACTGGGGTGGGGGTGGGGGGCGCACTATGCCACCAATGATTAATACTTAGGGGCTTGGGGGGGCGCACTGCGCCACCAATGAACATAAATCTCTCATTCATTCATATACAGGAGGCGGGAACTGACTGCAGAATCACATAGCCGGCTCCCGACCTCTATGAGCGGTAGCTGCGATCCGCGGCACCTGAGGGGTTAATTACTGCAGATCGCCGCTACCGCTCATAGAGGTCGGGAGCCGGCTATGTTGTGATTCTGCAGCCAGCTCCCGCCTCCTGTTTAATTTGAATGAATAAGTAAGTTAACCTCATTGGTGGCGCAGTGGCCAAAGCCCCTCCCCTCCTTTTCCCATCTGTCTCTTCAGTGGCGGCAGCGGCAGCAGCATCACAGGGGGAGGGAGACACTGCTTCCTTCTCCCCTGTGCTGCTGAGGGAACACGGAGAGTGCTGAGAGCAGCGCGATCTGTGTTCCCCATACGCTAACGGAATATCGGCAAAATAGATGCCGATACCGATAACTGTCAAAATCCTGAATATCGGCCAATAATATCTGTAAAACCCTACCAACAACAGCCCCGGTCGATCCCTACCAACAACAGCCCCGAAACCTGAAAGATCTGGAGAAGATGTGTATGGAGGAATGGTCCAAAATCCTTGCTGCAGTGTGTGCAAAGTTGGTCAAGAACTACAGGAAATGTCTGACCTTTGTATTGCAAACAAAGGTTTCTGTACCAATTATTAAGTTCTGTTCTTCTATTGTAGCAAATAAAATGCAAACTAATTATTTAAAAATCATACAATGTGATTTACTGGATTTTTTTTAGATTCTGTCTCTCACAGTTGAAGTGTACCCACGGTAAAAATTACAGACCTCTTTATTCTTTCAGGTGGAAAAACTTACAAAATCGCCAGTGTATCAAATACTTATTTTCCCCCACTGCATGTTTGCGGTTTTAGCTGCAGATTTCACCCCTTTCAATGGAAGGGTGTGGATATGCTGTAGAAACACACAGAAATCCGCACAGAAATTCAGGTGGCCTTCGGAGGAGTTCACAAGTGACTGATTAGCTGCAGATTTTCTGTGGTAGAAAATCTGCAGCATTTCTGCTTCTAATCTGGAGCAGGGAAAAAACGCAACCAAAGAGTGCCTTCACACGCTGCAGATTTTGTTGCAGAAAAGCTGCAGAGTATACACTGTTTAATTCTTTGCATTGGAAAGGGTGAAATCCGCCATGAATCCGCAGTATAAATTGAAATGTTGCAGATTTAACGTCTGCACCACAGGCCAGTTTCTGCTGCAGATTTTTTCTGTCACATGAGACTGAGAATTGATAAACTCATTCACTTTGCTGGTACGTACAATGCTGCAATTTTGCCACACGAAAATCTGTGACATCAAATCTGCAACTAATCAGTCAATTGTGAACCAACCCTTATAGTACAGGTCATTATGGATACAGTTTATCTTTCTATTTCTCGTACCACGGTCAGCATTGACTACAGCATCTGAGGAGTTAAGTAACTAATTAGACACAGAGGAGTCATTAGATTGATAACATGAAGGGTTAATGTCTCTCTCTGCACACTGCCTGCTCGGAGTTACTCAGAAAGTACTGTCCTTTTTCTGTCAGTAGGATCAACCCTACTAAACCAGCCATACTGCCTGGTAGGGTTCATCGTGCTCGAAATTATACCTGTCTTGTGAAAGTTAGGTACAGCATTCCCAAGAGAAAAAAAATGACTTTAATTAATTATGCAAATAAGGTCTTCAGTGCATTGGTGCACTAAAGGCTAATTTGCATAAATAATACACCATTCTTGGGGACCACTTGGGGATACCACAACCAATTTTAACAAGACAGCTATCATTTTAATCAGCTGGACCAGCACTGGAGTGAGTTTGGCACTTTAACATAGCTAACCACACCTACTTTCTCACCCACGTTTCAAAACTGGAGTAACTGGTGCAAAAAAGTCACATATAAAATAAGCCAAAAAAGCCCTATTTTGTGACTTTTTGAAGTCAGAATTCTGGAGTGGAGGGCATGATAAAATCCCCTTGATAAATTGTGTGCACACAATCATAATAACCCTTTCAACCACCGTGACCTACCCATACATCATGTTGGCTAAAGTAATGTATGAAGTGGGCTGCTGCAGTGAGCCCGCTCCATATAAACCCCATCATTTAACCCCTCAGGTGCTGCGATCAACGCTGATTGTGGCATATGTGAAGCAAGACAGATGAGGGATGCAGCACCGGGGGCTCCAATCGGTTACCATAGCAGCCTGGATGGTTGTGAAGCCTTCCAGGCCTGCCATAGTAAGATCCATGCTGCTGTGTGCAGCAGGGAACATGTGAAAAACCTATTCACCCTAATAGATCTCTATAAGGCCTCTTGCACACAGCCGTGTGTCCCCTGTGGCTGTATTGCGGCCCCCATACGGTGGGTCCGCAATACACGGGACACCGACCGTGTGCATTCCACATCACGGATGCAGACCCATTCACTTGAATGGGTCCGCAAATCTGGAGATACGGTGCGGAACGGAACAGAACCACGGAACGGAAGCACTACGGAGTGCTTTCGTGGGGTTCCGTTCCGTGCTTCCGTTCCACAAAAAGATAGAACTTGTCCTATTTTTTTGCGGAATGGACGGATCGCGGATCCCATTCAAGTGAATGGGGTCACGATCCTCATGCGGCTGGCCCACGGTGGGGCACGGCCAGCACACATGAATAAGACAAGGGATCAAAAGATCCCAGATTCTAGCCCTGGGATTAGGGGGCTAATAGTTATTAAATAAAAAGTTAAAAAAATGAAAATACTGAAAGTCTGAATCACCCTTTTTCCCTATTTTACATATAAAAATATATTAATATATTAATAAAAAAAACATATCAGGTATCTCCGCAGCCCAAAATGTCTGAACTATCAAAATATATAAAAAAAAGAAAAACACCCGATTCGCCATTTTTTTGTCACTTCGCCCACCCAAAAAAAAAAAATAATTGAATACCAGTGATCCAAAAGATGCACATACCACAAAAATGGTACTAATAAAAACTATTCGGTCTACAAAAAGAAAGCCCTCATACAGCTCTGTGGATGCAAATATAAAAAAATTAAATTTAAAGTAGTAAAAAAAAACTATACAAGTTTGGTATCACTGTATTCGGATTGAGCTGCAGAATAAGAATGTCATGTCATTTTTAGATTTTTTTTTTTTCAATTTAACCCCACAAGAAAAATGTTCCCAGTTTTCTACTAGCAGACATGGTAAATTAAATGGTGCCCTTAAAAAAACTTTTCCTGCAAACAATAACCCCTCATATGGCTATATGAAAGGAAAATTAAAAAAAGGTATGGCTACTGGAACATGGGGCGGAAAAAAATGCAAAACCAAAAATTGGCCCAGTACTTAAGGGGTTAAAGCTCTGTACTACTTCATAGTTGAATGGAAACTTAAAGGGTTTCTGTCACCCCACTAAAGTGTTTTTTTTTTTTTGGGCTAGTTAAATTAGTTATATAGCGATATATTAAAATATAATAGTGTTCCTTACTTTGATCCAGCAGTTTAGTCAAAAAACGAAGTTTTATAATATGCAAATTCGGTCTCTACCAGCAAGTAGGGCGTCTACTTGCTGGTAGCTGCTGCAGAAATCCGCCCCCTCCTCTTGTTGATTGACAGGGCCAGCCGGGATCTCCTCCTCCGGCCAGCCCTGTCGGCATTTCAAAAATCGCGCGCCCGTGTTGAATCTGCGCAGGCGCTCTGAGATGAGGAGGCTCGTCTCCTCAGAGCTCCCTCAGTGCGCCTGCGCCGATGACATCATCGAAATAGAAGACGTCATCGGCGCAGGCGCACTGAGGGAGTTCTGAGGAGACGAGCCTCCTCATCTCAGAGCGCCTGCGCAGATTCAACACGGGCGCGCGATTTTTGAAATGCCGACAGGGCTGGCCGGAGGAGGAGATCCCGGCTGGCCCTGTCAATTAACAAGAGGAGGGGGCGGATTTCTGCAGCAGCTACCAGCAAGTAGACGCCCTACTTGCTGGTAGAGACCGAATTTGCATATGATAAAACTTCGTTTTTTGACTAAACTGCTGGATCAAAGTAAGGAACACTATTATATTTTAATATATCGCTATATAACTAATTTAACTAGCCCAAAAAAAAAAAAACACTTTAGTGGGGTGACAGAAACCCTTTAAAGGGATTGGCCTGTCTCACACATTGTTGGCATATTGCTAGGATATGCCATCAATGTCAGATAGTTTCAGGTCCCACCTCTGCGGGACCCGGGAAGTGACGGAGAATGCACTGCGCATGCGTGGCGCGCTCTCCATTCATTGCTACGGGACTACCCTAAATAACACAGTCAGCTAAAAAGCCAGCTCGGCTATTTTTGGAATCCCATAGAAGTGAGTTTGGCTGCACTTTCACGGTGCACTCTTCTTCACTTTGGGTGGCCAGTTCTGGAGATGCCAGCTCTGTAGCACAATGGCCACAATAAATTTCCCCCATTGTCCCTCTAGAAGCCTTGCTGATCAAGCACAATAACACTGCAGTATGGTGACGTATAATCACCATATGGTAATTGACCTGTCACCTACCTGGACACTATACTGTCTTTCAATTAGTCCAGGGATGCCCATCCTGCTGCCCTCCAGCTGTTGCAATAATAGAACTCCCAGCAGGTCTGGACAGCCTACAGCTATCAGGGCATGTTGGGAGTTGTAATTTTGCAACAGCTGGAGGGCCACAGGTTGGGCATCCCTGAGTTAGTCCATTGATTTCAAAGAAAGATTGACAAGAATATAACATATTTTCAATGCACAGCTCTATGTCTTGAAACATACCTTTTTAAGCTGTTTGACATTACTAGACCTAATTGATTCAAGAAGTTTATCTCTTGAGTTCTTCTCTGCAGGCCCAGTCTTTTCTACAATTCTTCTCTGAGAAGCAGGGGAAAGAGAGTTTCTAATGTTATCATTAATAAGTGGTGGTGCCAGAGGAGCCATTGGTGGAGGTGGTGGGGGAGGAACAGGTGCTCCTCCTTTTTTTAAAGTGCCCTTTTGGCGATTGTTGGCAGCTGGCTTTCTCAATGATTTGGTGGACTCTTCTGGAGGAGGAATTACTTTGGGAACTTCTAAACAGTTCTTCTTGCTCTCTGCTTCTTTTAATGCTTTCTGCTCTGCCATTCTCCGTTGCCTTTGTTTGTCCATGTTGCGACTCAGCAAGTTAGTAACAGTCATGCGTGGCCCTGCTAGCTCAAAATGGTATCCAAGTTTTAAGAGAGTAGTGTTTTCTTTTAACATCTTTGCTATTTCCATCTCAGTTTTCCCACCACAAATGTGGCGCTGATTATGGAAACGAAGTTCAGCAAGTGTGTCATTATGCTGCAGAGCTCTGAATATGGATAATATGCCCTTTCCTGTGATGTGGTTGGAATCCAGATTGATACTAGTAATGGTCTTGTTAGACTTCAACATGGCAGCAATAGCCAATGCGATATGGTCATCAGCTCGTGTGTTTGCCAGAGAAAAGATCTTAACCACAGTGTTGAACTCTAAAGCCTCTGTAAAACTCATTAGTGTCTCAATGGTAATACAGTCGGAATTGTTCAGATTCAGCTCTGTTAGCTCAGCTTCATTATTTTTCACTTTTTCTAGGAGTTCATCAAAAATACTTGATGAGTCATCGTCTTTATTCTCTTCTGCTCCATTCTTAGATCCATTTTCAGCTCGTTGTGCCTCTGTGTTCTTCAAATTCTTTTCTTGATCAGTTGCTTGTTTTTCTTGTGTGTTGTTTTTATTGGCTTGGACACTCCCTGGTTTCTCTTTTTTCTCTGGGGTCTTTTCAGAATTTTTATTTTTGTCCAGTTTTTTCTCAGATTGTACCTCTGCAACTTCCTTCTTTTCAATATTGTCTGCGATCTTCTTCTCTACTTTGTTTTCAGTAGCCACTTTTTCTGTTTTATCCTTCTCTAATGGTTTTGGATCTTTCTCTTCATCTAGCTTTTTAGACGAAGTTCTTTTTAATTTGTCTTTATCTACCACACTACTGTTTTTCTCTTGCCTGACTCTCTCTCTCATTTTGCTGACTCTTTCCTCCTTTGGTTTCTCTGTTTCTCTAGTTGCCTTTGTTTTGGTGTCTTTAGTTTCTTCCAGTTTTTTATGTGGAGGGTCTTTTGTTTTTTCTTTTGTCTCCTTTGCACTGACTTCTTTTTGTGCCTCTTCCTTTACCTTTTGTGAAGATTTTCCACTCTGAAAAAGTTGTTTGACTTCAATTAATGTTTTTTTCTTGTTCATGACAGTTTCACATTTAAAGAGCACCTGTCAGTAGGATCAACCCTACTAAACCAGCCATACTGCCTGGTAGGGTTCATCGTGCTCGAAATTATACCTGTCTTGTGAAAGTTAGGTACAGCATTCCCAAAAGAAAAAAAATGACTTTAATTAATTATGCAAATAAGGTCTTCAGTGCATTGGTGCACTAAAGGCTAATTTGCATAAATAATACACCATTCTTGGGGACCACTTGGGGATACCACAACCAATTTTAACAAGACAGCTATCAATTTAATCAGCTGGACCAACCTTATCTTAAATATGCACTAATTCAGACCTCATGAAGTAAAATAAATAATGAGTCTATTATGTTAAAATCATAATTATTTTATATCAGTAATTAAAATAACAAGCTGACAAACAAAAAATGTAAATTATTCAGTGAGGGTGAAAAGACTGCAGAGTGATTTGTAAAAGGTTTGATCACAAATACATTGTTTTACTTTTTATACTTTAAGACCCAGTAATCTTCTTCTCTGTTTAAAAAAAAAAATGTTTTATCACATTAATATGTTGATAAATACACATTATAAAATTATAAAAGTTATTGTCTCTTAAGAGAGAAGTACATTGTGAGCGCTCAGTTGATAACTAGAAAACCAACTGTTATATGACGACAGTCAACAAAGAGGAGATATATCGTGTGTGGCTTACCAAGGGGCAACCAGGCAAATTTTGAAACCAGCTGTGCATGTGAGTGAAGAAAACATAAAAGAATGCAGTGTTACACTCTAAGAAACCAAGTTTCAAGATGAAAAGAGTGCCCTATGGAAGGCAGCACTAAAGACTGGCATGCACAGTATAGGCAAATCATGGATCTAAAGAAGTTTTAGCTATTACAGTAGAGTTTAATATAGAACCCATAAGGAGACTGTCTGCCCTCTTATCAACCATAAAGAGAGAATATGTACCTTAAAGGGGTTGTCTCACTTGGACAAATTGTGTTTATCATGTAGGCAAAAATATTACTAATGTGTTACTACTGTGTTTTGGTTGTCCATATTGCCTCCTTTGCCTGCTTGATTAATTTTTCCATCGCATTATACAAAGCAGGTCTCAAAATGAAGGCAATGATCCTATGAGACCTTATGTAGGCATATCAATAATTCTTCTATATGTTTTCTTTGAGATATGCACTCCGTAAAACCTAAGGCTCTGTTCACGCTGGCATCATGGCTGTTATTTCTCCCTGATATGCTGATCATGAAGTTTCAGGGTATTTTCACACAGCTAAAATCTGCCACATTCAAAGCTCCATCAACAGTTTCCTATTGAATTCACAGTAAAAAAAAAAACAACACCTTGTGCAGTGTAAAATGTTAGTTTTTTTTAGTAGCTGATTTGAAAAATACTTCAGAAGTGATGTTACTTCTTTGAAGCAGATGTGATGATGGATTTCATAGAATTCAATAGGAAAGCAGAAAATCGTCACTCAGAACTCTTCTAAAATGCTTGTAAAAACCCCTCTCAAACAGCCTCCAAATTACAAATCTGCCACCAAAAATAACCTGTTTTCAGCTACTGATACTGCTACAGATTATTTTTGCTGTGGATTTTAGCCATGTGAACATACCCTCAGATATAAGTTGTAGGGGCACCTAGTAGCAATTTGCTAGATAATAATAAGGGCCATTTAACTACTCTGATATGGCATTTAAAAATAGGTTTTTAAATCAGACAACACCTAAAAGAGGCTAGTTGTTTTAGACAATATCTTATTTTTCTAAGATCGTGACTTTCTTCACCCAAGTGTAAAAAAGGTGCAGCTTACCGCAGAAAAAAAGTACAAAAGTATGCTGTCTATCACAAGGGCCCCCATCAAGGGGCATACCTCATGGGGAAGGGGCATGGTTGGGCACCAAACTTTTGGTGCATTTTTGGAGTAAAAGATGTCGAAAACGTAGACTAAACAATTGCGCCAAGATGTCCACTCACGTCAATCAAGCAGCAGGGGGGAGTATGTTCAGCTGTCTGGACAGGTTTATGAGACAAATCAATCTGTGCAAATCAGATCGCTCATCACTAACTGGGACCATTATTTTTCAAATCTGAGCTATGTCCACATACAAGTAAGTGAACCCTTTAGAATTTCCTTTATTTCTGCAATGATTACAAAAAAAAAGTGGCCTGATTACTAAGGCTACTTTGACACTGGCATTCTGGTTTCCGTTTGAGATCCATTCAGGGCTCTCACAAGCGGTCCAAAACGGATCAGTTTTGCCCTAATGCATTCTGAATGGATAAGGATCCGTTCAGAATGCATCAGTTTGCCTCCCTTCCAAAACGCTGCTTAAGACACATTTATAGACATATAATTGGACTGTTCCTTTCTTTTATTGAGCTCATTGAGTAAATATCCACAATTGAATGCAGAAATCCAATTCCACTTACTATTCCTTTCAAGTCCATAAACTATAACACGCTTGGTGCATGTGGGCTGTCCAGTAGAGGATGCTATTATAATATGCTACTCTCTATTATGGCTCTGCAGCTATTGGCTAAAGCTGAACCACACAGACTTCCTGTTCTGGCCCATGGTCGGCCTCTGAACATAATACTGTTAAGGGGCTAGGTGGAGCTGATGTGTTTTATCCTAATGAGAAAGATTTCATAATAAGGATTTTGAGAAGGGGCAGAGGGATAGCAGAGCAGGGTGAGGCTGGTGCTGCTACTAGGAGGCTCATACCATGGGGGAGTAATAAAGCCCACCATAATGCCCCCCCCCCCCAGTAGAAATAATTCTCCTTATAATGTGACAGTGCAAAAAATACCCCCTTGTAGTGCCCCTAGTTGAGCTAATGTCCCAATAATGTGCCAGCATAAAATACTCCTATATAGTGCCCCCAGTAAATGCCCCTAAAGTGCTCCTCTCCCCCTTCCTCCTAGTGCCCCCAAAATGTACCAGTATAAAATGCCCCATATATAGTTTCCCAGTAGATGCCCTCAGTGTCCCCCATAATTTGCAAGTATAAAAGACCCCTTCTTAGTGCCCCCCGTAGATGACCCCATAGTACTGCTCTCCCCCCTTCCTCATAGTACCCACCATAATGTGTCCCAGTATAAAATGCTACTGTACAGAGCCCCCCATATAAAATACCTCTTCTTTGTGGCCTCAGTAGATGCCCCTATAGTGCCCACCAATAATGTGCCAGTAAGAAGTGCCCCCATAGTACCACCCAATAATGTGCCAGTAAAAAGTGCCCCCAATAATGTGCCAGTAATAAGTGCCCCCAATAATGTACCAGTAATAAGTGCCCCATAGATGCCCCCCAATAATGTGCCAGTAAAATGTGCCCCCATAGATGCCCCCTAATCATGTGCCAGTAAGATGTGCCCCCATAGATGCCCCCCAATCATGTGCCAGTAACAAGAGCCCCACCCCAATCATGTGCCAGTAACAAGAGCCCCCCCAATCATATGCCAGTAACAAGAGCCCCCCAATCATGTACCAGGTACAAGAACACCCCCCCAATCATGTGCCAGTAACAAGAGCACCCCACATCATGTGCCAGTAATAAGAGCCCCCCCATCATGTGCCAGTAACAAGAGCCCCCCGCATCATATGCCAGTAACAAGAGCCCCCCAATCATGTGCCAGTAACAAGAGCCCCCCCATCATGTGCCAGTAACAAGAGCCTCCCCCATCATGTGCCAATAACAAGAGCACCCCCAATCATGTGCCAGTAACAAGAGCACCCCCATCATGTGCCAGTAATAAGAGACCCCCCATCATGTGCCAGTAACAAGAGCCCCCCCATAATGTGCCAGTAACAAGAGCCCCCCAAATCATGTGCCAGTAACAAGAGCACCCCCCATCATGTGCCAGTAACTAGAGCACCCCCCATCATGTGCCAGTAACAAGAGCCCCCCCAATCATGTGCCAGTAAAACTAATGTACATATAAAAAAAAAAAACTGTTATACTTACCTCCATGTCAGCGATGCGATGCAGGCCTCTTCCTGCCTGTGTCCCGCGCTGTACGTCTCAGGCGGCGCGATGACAGCCTATCGGAGGAACAGGGAAGGGACACGCCTCTCCCTCCCATGCCCCGCTGCAGCACAGCCATCTGTATGACTATGGAGATGAATGCTTCCACAATGGAAGTGCTCATCTTCCTGTGCCCTGATGCCGCCGCCCCCCAATCTTCACCAGGGCTGCGCCACCAGCTCGGGGGAGGGGGGCAATTGCCTCGTTGTCTCCCCCCCCCCCCCCCCCCTGGACCTGCCAGTGCATTAGATATAATTGACATTATGTCTTCCACAAATGTGCATAAATCTATGTTAAATGCAATTGTTTATGTAATTTTCCTGGCTACCAGCAGGTGGCAGCAACTCATTGGCAGGTACAAGCTACAGTTTAGTGTATCTGAGCTGGAATGGATTATTCCAGCTTAGCTCCCCCTCTGTGGAGAGGTGGGCTTGACCCACATCCTGCAGTTTGGGTGGAGAAGGAAGTTAGGGGTAGTGTAGCCCAACCCCTGCTAGGGGTAGGGTGTGTGTGTGGAGTTCCCCTGCATAGGGAATACAGCAAGGACCTAGTCTTGGCTGAGACATGTCCATATATATCCCGGCTAGAGTACCTTAAGCTCTGCTGGATGAAGAAAGCAGAAACTACAGACCAACTCCAGAGTTTCAGGAAGAAAGCATCCCCTGAGAATCCATCGGTGAGATAAGTCCAGTGCCTAGGAGAAGCCTATTCCTCCTCAGCTAGTCTGTCCCCCACACAGCAGAAGTAACATTTAAAGCAGAAGTACTCATTCCTGCAAAGTTCCTCTATTACTCCTACTATCACTACACTCGAATTTATTGCAAGTGAGCCAGGAGCCAGGAGTCCAGCCGCACCCAGGTAGGAGACACCGTGACACAACTACCACCAAACTACAGAGACATTATAGCCCACTACACCACTCTGGCATTCCTAATCTGGGACGTGTTATAACAACTTGGAAGGGCCCTGGGATAGTACCCTGCGCACACGCTGAAATTGCCGTCACAACAAATACAGAATATTATCCACCCGTACCTGCCCACTGCACATGCATTCCCCATGTAATGACAATCCCGGAGCATCTATTCTTATGGCTCTATGATGTGCCATTCCTTTATTATTTCTACTAGAAGTTACATATGAATTGCTAGCAGTCTGCAGTAAGGGTACAGAGGGGTGGGAACCAGTTGGGCGTGTGTATCTGCACAGACTCACTCTATCCGATCAGTGCTGCCCCCAACTGGTTACCACCCCTCTGTACTCTTACTGCAGACTGCTAGCAATTCATTTATAACTTAGAGCCTTTCACCACATAGAGCCGTAAGAATAGATGTTCCATATTTGTTATTACATGGGGAATGCAAGTAGCTATTAAAACAGGCATGTCAGGAGCGGTGACAGGGCCTCTTTAAATCAGAGACTTTCTCTGAGTCCTGGTACATTTTCTTGTAACCCCTTCTGTTCCTGCTTCACAGATGGCAGAGCATATACAAGATAAAAGCAGTGATGCTAGAAGTATAGCTGAAGGCTATATAAATCTCCTCCTTCTTGTATCTAGCCCCAGTTATGGATAAATAATGTTGCATGTAAAAAAAAAAATACATCCAAAAGTAAAATTTGATCTGGGTGTTATTTGTCTCCTTCTGGGGCTGAGAATAGTAGGCAGGAAATATTTGTTAAAACCAGTGTGAAAAGGGTTTTAGACCTCACATTTCCGTTTTTCACTGAGGTGTGCTGTTCACATCTTCTGCAGACTGCACACGTACCCATTGATTGAGTCTGTTCACACATCAGTATTTTTCTTTTACAAACTGTGGATCAGTGAAAAAAATCACGGAGACATGCACTATTTTGGTCAGTGATGTGGACCAAACAGGCTCATTTATGTCTGTGGATCCGTTCAAGATGGCTGACACAACAGGGATGGCTTCCAAGTTGTGTCCGTTTTTTCACCGTCCACTAATAAGAAATGCTCCTATTAGTGCCCATAGAATACAAATAACACATGGAGGGCAAAAAAATGGAGACTCAGACTCAACATGGATTCTTCACACCATCTTCACAGATGAAACATGGATGAATTTTTTCACAGACGGACACGGAAATTTGAAAGAGGCCTAAGGGCTCATGCACACCAATTACATGTGCTGTCCGTGCCATGCATTGGGGACCCATTCAACTTGAACGGGTCCATGATCCGTCCGCCCCGCAAAAAAAAAAAAAGAGCATGTTCTATTTTTTGCAGTGCGGAGGCATGGACCGAAATACCACGGAGGCACTCCATAGTGCTTTTGTGGCCTTCCACTCTGTGTCTCTGCACCATATCTTCTGGATTCCGGACCCGTTCAAGTGAATGGGTTTGCATCCATGAAATGGTATGCACACATCCAGTGCCCGTATATTTCAGAGCCGCTGTTTGCGGGCCCGGAATATGGGCATGGTCGCCACACATTAGTGTGCATGAACCCTTAGGGCTTGTTCACATGAACGTGCCATGTTTTGGGGTCTGCAAATTGCAGATCCGCAAAACAAGGATGCCACCCCTGTGCCTTCTGCAATTTGCGGAATGGAATGGACGGCCCATTATAGAAATGCATATTCTTGTCCGCGAAACGGACAAGAATAGGACATGATCTATAATTTTTGCGGGGCCAAGGAGCGTAGCAATGGATGCGGACCCATTAAAGTGAATGGGTCCGCAACCGAGCCGCAAAAAATGCGTCTCGGATGCGGAACCAAACCACGGTCGTGTGAATGAGCCCTTAGGCTGAGTTTCCATGTTAAGTTTTTTTATGCAGAGTGGAATAAAAAAGGAGAAGACTCAGTCTTTCCTTTATATGTGCACTCCATTTATGATCGCTTCCTGGCTTTGGCTTTAAAAAGTGCATCAAAAATCTGAAGGTGTAAACTCAGCCTTAGGGCTCATGCACACGGCCGTTGCCTGGCCGTGGCCGTATTGCGGCCTGCGTACAGCAGGTCTGCAATACACGGGCATCGGCCAGGTGCATCACGGATGCGGACCCATTCACTACGGAGTGCTTTCGTGGTGTTTCTGTCCGTGCCTCCGCACCGCAAAAAAATAGAACTTGCCGAAGCACGGATTTTGCCCGTGCATTGGGGACTGCATATTGCGGTCCCCAATGCATGGAGCGGCTGCACAACGGCCATGTGCATGAGCCCTTAGACCTGACAGTTATTTAAGGTAATCGGATCCTTAAACTGCAATTTCTACAGCAATGAACTCTATGTACAGCACTACGGTGACAGGGAGGTGTATGTACAACTATACAAGAATGAGGAGAGGGCGAAACCAAGTGGCATGCCAGTTCATCAGTAGATAAAGTGGCCATAAGGGTATATGCAAGAAACCTCTGCAAATGGAAATCACTTCTATCAATCTGAATGGGGTTGTTCTGGCAGCAAGCACATGGCTTTCTGGAAGCCTCATTCAGATGAACAGTTGTAGAAATTTCTGCATCAAATCTGCCACGTGTAAATTCAACCTTACACCTACACCCTTGAGCTGCTATGTGCACTACCTGATAGTAAAAGTGGATTTAGATGAGCAGATAATGGTTATGATTCCAACTCAAGCGATGGAATATGGACAAGAATTGTGCCATGTAAATGTTTCTAACAATTGAGCGATCTGACCAAAAACGCTTGTTCAACGTCTGTGAAATTATTGATGCGAACAAGTACGACCATCTTTTGTCATTAATGAATTGCGTTATCGCCTTAACGATAGACAGCCCTGTGTAGGCAGAATCATGTCAATTATGTTACACGATAATCCTTTTGTTTGAATGCTAGTTGTCTGCTACAACGTTTGGACGTTTAGTCGCTCATGTCTGTGATCGCCTAAACGTTTATCTGCTCGTCTCCACCTTTATGTTCTGCACACACATAGTGGGGGACAACTGCTACAGAAAGCTCATTTGGAATGGACAGGGAGCCATGTTCCCCAACCAGGAGCACACTGTGGAACAAGGCCAGGCTTTACAAAGTGTTCACCAATCTTCTGAATAGTAAGAGTCAGAAAGTCTGGAAAATAAAACAGGGTCACTAGGTCCTATGTCACTGACACAACAGACAAAGATTGCACAGGCAGTGGGGAAATAAGTCACTGGCAGCAACTGAACAGCTATAAGCACCACTTTTCAGTCAGAACTGAGCAACCTGGAAACCATATAGAAATGGCATGTGCTTGATACATATGTAAGTGCAGCAGCTCCAGCCTCTGTAAAGCGTTTTGTGCATTTTCTGTTACCGTAAATGACTCTGCAGTCAGACATGTCACACAGAAGTTACCTCAGGTGCCGCCTGGGCCTGCGCCAGTCTCTTGCTCTCCCTCTCTGCCTCCCTTTGGCTTGAAGCCCTCTCAGTCTGGTCCCTGCGTAGTCCCGCAGACAAACCAGCATCTGGGTCCCCGGCATCTAGCTCCTTCTGCAGCTGCTCCATCTCCTCCGGGGACAAGGTGGACAACAGGTTGTCTATGTCAGGGTCTTCACTCACTTGCCGCCGAAACCTGGCCACCCTGGACATGATGGTTGATTCTGAAGGTTGGAGTTGTAGATGAAATGAAACCTAACACACAAGCCACTCACTGCAGTCAGGACAAACCTTCGCTGCACAAGAAAATTTGATGTCCCGTTCAAGAAAATGAAACCCAAGACCAGGTGAAGGGCAATACCCAGATTATCTAGAACCAGGAACCCCCTCAGGTGTGTGCCCCAGTGCCACCGCTGGACACTGTGCAGCTGCAGTCACCACCCCATGCCTCTCCTCTGGAGCTCCCCCTCCTCTCCTCCCAGGGGCTAGTATTCAAGACATTCTTGTGAATGTTTCACTCATGTCCAAATATAGAGAGAGGATACATCTCTTTTTATGGAAATCACTGAGGGCTGGGAGTCAATAAACTGAGACCAGGATCTCTGTATAACCATAGGAGACGTATATATAGATGATGGGCCAGCTATAAAGTGTTATTCAGCACCTATAGCACCATGAGCGAACCTGTTGATGGGTACAGTGAACCTACACATTGTCCACCACACATGCATGCCAAGAAGCAATGCTGGCATTTAAACCACACACAGAGTAGCTATAAGTAGTGCACTAGAAAGCAAGAGCCCTGTACTAAACGCTGGTATGGAGGATCAGGATTAATTAAAAAATCCTTATTTGGTAAAGAAAATATCAGTGTTTACAGCCTGCAGCTCCTTAAGTTATTACTGCACAGCCCAGGAATGTGAATCTAGGACCACAGATCCAGAACACTACACAGTTCTCCACATCACCTCCATAGGAGAGCCATGTATTAGTGTGTTCTGCGGAACCAGCTGCGAGACAAGCAGCCGCTCACCTATATATGTATGGGTGTCATTAGAAGGTGCTGGGATGTAAAAGAGGTTGTACAAAATAATATCCCAAGCTGTCAAAGGGCACATTAGCTAACCGGCATGTTGCCAAAAAAGGCTTACATACAATATGTATGGCCATGTATATTCAGAACATGTAAAAAGAGGAAAACTGTGGAAAGGATGATAGCATGTCTCCAGACAAAAATGGTATTGTGTTCTAAGCTATATGTATGTATACACAGAGGTGCGGGTAGCCTATTACTTAAAGATTTAGATATTGATGGCCTATGCTCAGGATATCAGATTGGCGGGTTTCCGACACCCGGTAACCTTGACCATCAGCTCTGTGAGGAGGCCACTGCCTTCTGGTGAGCACTACAGCCTCCTCGCAGTTTACCAAGCACATAGGGGTGCACCTAGCCTTTCTGCTGCCTGAGGCGAAAATTGACACGGCGTCCAACCCCTCCAGGCCTACTGTTTAAAGGGGCTGTCTCGCAAAAAATATTCTAGTTTTCAAATTTTTGTAACTGCATATAATTAAACAATAATATTAAATTCAATACAATGTATCTGTATAGCGCCACCTGCTGTTTGTTTTTTTCTTTTTTCCTTGTCCTACTTACTGAGAAGGCCGCACATGCTCAGTTTCATCCTTCAACTGCCTCCTGAGCTGTGATAGGGAGAGCTACAGAAGAAAGACACTCCCCTTCAGCTGTCAACATGATATAAATCTAGCAGAGCAACTGGAGCAATGACTGGAGAGATCTCTGGATCCATGTGGGGTACAGGGCTGGTTCTAGTTTTGTTATAAAAATATTGTCCGTATGTTGTCTCATTTACATTTTTTACATTAATCATGGGATAACCCCTTTAAGGCTTAATACGATAAAGCTGAATATAGAGAGAAATTCCTACAGCTCTGCCACTACCCCCACTTGTCTCTAGGTCTTGCCGCCTGAGGCAAACGCCTCATCTGGCCTCATTGGTGGTGCACCTCTGCAAGCACACCACTGTCCATTGGATAGAACATGTGAATGATGTACGTGACATGACTGGCCTAGGAAGAGGCTGCCGAGTGGGCGCCATGGTCTTGTTAAACAATTGCTTACCAAACACAGCGCTGTCCATTGGATAGGACATGTTAATGATGTACGTCACATAGTCTAGGAAGAGGCTGCTGAGTCGGCAGGGATGCCAGGAGATGGACCCCACAATCAGATATTGATAACCTATGCTGAGGATATGTCATCTATATCTAAATTTCAGAAAACCCCTTTTTTGTAGAACAAATTGTAGTGTCTGCACAAACCAACAAGGGACAAGCAAAAAACATTATTCTGTCATGTTTATTTCCCCGTATATATTAAAGGAGTTGACTGAGATTATAAAAAATTAGGGGAATGGTAGGCAATAGTATGAAACACACGTGTGTATGTGTGTGGTGCAAGTGTTTGGTGCGTATTATTTGACGCTTGATTAACAGCTAGTCATCAAGTAGAAGAGAAGGATCACACACACCCTGCATGTCCCCACTAGCCTTCTCTCATCTGTGCTGCTACCCCTTCAGTCTGCAATAGCCTTACAACTAGCAGACTATGGTCGCAATCCAGACCCGGGACACCAGGTGTTTGGACCTGGGAGAGCTGGCATCATAAATGCATTGGATGAGGCCAGTGTCTCCTCTTGTACATCTATGATAGCAGGTTTGCTGGTGAGGTCTGGCATACAAGGTCTAGACGTGTACCATTTTTGGGTCTATGTAACTTGAGGGAACTTGTCTATGGTGTGATTCATTTTCGGGGTCTGTTCCTGTGAGGTGTATTCATGGTATAAATGAGTAAGACTGACGCCCAATGCACACAGCCGTATTTTTGTTTCTGCATCCGTTTTTTTCCCGGATCAGATGCGGACCCATTCATTTGTATGGGGCCTCAAAAAATGTGGACAGCACACCGTGTGTTGTCCATATCCATATGTCCATCCCACAAAAAAGAAAGAAAATGTCCTATTCTTGGCCGCAAATTGTGGTCCCATTCAAGTCAATGGAGACGCAAAAAATGAGGATGGTACATGAAATCATCCATATGCTATACACATTTTGCGTTTCCATTGCTGTAAAATGCTCTGTAGCTCCCCTGTGTAGTCTGACCCTGTGTAGTCTGACCCTGACAGAAAAATGCCCACAAGGCTCAGTGGAAAAAAAATTGCCTACACTGGCATATATGTATGTGAACCTGCTATTGCTCCAATATCTAAGAGAAAAATAGGGTTTTTGTCCTTATCTGTATTCCACTCGAGTGGCACTGAGTATAATACTAGAGTACAATAAAAAAAAAATTAAAGGAGTTCTCCGGGCTTTTAATATTGATGACCTATCCTCAGGTTAGATCATCAATATAAGATTGATGGGGGTCTGACACCCAGCACCGCCACCAAACAGCTGGACGTGGAGACGGCGCGCAGTGTGTACGTGCCGCCTCCCGTCTCACTTCCTAGTCTGCTTGCTGCTTTGCCATAGACAGTAGCAGCAGACCAGGAAGAGAAAAGGGAGACGGTACGTGTACACTGCATGCGCAGTCTCCTCATACATCTGATTGGCAAGGATAGGTCATCCATATTAAAAGCCTGGACAACCCCTTTAAAAAAAAAATTATAGACGGTGCTTCACTAGTCGCGCATCTCTATATATTTGTCTGTTGCCCTATGGACACGATAGTGCTGGTGTTTGAAGCATATCCAGAGAGTGTGAAGGAGGAAACCAGCGGTGCTTGAGTAGCAGGATTTTAATATCAGCTGGTTGATATGCCAGTGGAGATAAGTGCCTTGTGAGTTAACCTAAGTGTTGGGTGTATCATTTACCTTGCAGTACTTTGGAACATCTTTGTATCTTTTTCACATCACCGTTTCTCGTTTCCGTTCTCCGGCTCCGTTGAGGAGCAGGAGAACGGAAAGGACGGATTCTGCAGATAACTGAGACCTAACTGAGCGTAACGGAGCCTAAAGACCCCATAGACTATAATGGGGTCGGTTCGGTGTCCACTCAGAATACTTTCAGATTAGCGTTTTGGCTTTCCGTTTCTGAGATCCGTCATGGGCTCTCAGAAGCGGTCCAAAACGGATCAGTTTTGCCCTAATGCATTCTGAATGGATAAGGATCCGTTCAGAATACATCAGTTTGCCTCCGTTCAGTCACAATTCCCCTCTGGAGGCGGACATCAAAACACTGCCTGCAGTGTTTTTCTGTCCACCATGTGGTGTGGAGCAAGACGGATCCTTTCTGACAAACAGTGTAAGTCAATGGGGACGGATCCGTTTTTTCTGACACAATAGAAAACGGATCCTTCCCCCATTGACTTTCAATGGTGTTCATGACGGATCCGTCATGGCTATAGAAGACCTAATACAACCGAATCCATTCATGATGGATGCATGCGGTTGTATTATTGTAACGGAAGCGTTTTTGCAGATCCATGATGGATCCGCAAAAAACGCTAATGTGAAAGTTGCCTTACCAGGAAGGTAGCTGAGTGAAGTTACTGTGGGTCGTGCATTGATAACTGGTTCTGTAGCAAGGAGAACTTTGGTGTGCATGGTGGAAATAAAATAAAGAAGGAGCAGTGCGGATCATATGGAGATATTCTACTATTGCACCACATCGTACTGTAAACTCCCAGTGCACAATATTGTATGCTGTATGCACCACATCGTACTGTAGCCCACTAGTGCACGATATTGCGAGCTAATTGCTTATTGCACCATTTAGCACTTTAACCCCCTAGTGCATTATATAGGCCATTAAACTCCTATTACACAATGATGTATGTAAACTATTGCATCATAAACTATGTTTATTCCCTATTCCACACTGATGTATGTTAGCTACCTATTGTCCAGTAAGCTATGTTAACCACCTATTTTGATGTAAGGTAAGTGAACCCAATAAGCAAGGTTACAAATAATAAAAATAAAAAAAATTCTGTTGGCAGTAACACAAGTATAGACCCGCTGGAACTTCTCTTGAGATCAGTTTCGCCTCGGAACTTAATCAGCAAAGCCAGAGTGGAGATGAGATGCCCCATCCAAAAAGCATACCTATCTTTGCACCCAGCAACTACAGTTTGTATGAAATATGATGGAACTGCAACTGTACGTAATTTGTTTCTTTTATGAAAAAAATAACAATTATTTTACAAAATTGGAAATCTTGCAGGCATAGCCGGATACGGCTGTTCACCCCAAGACCCCACTGACTATATTGCGACTTGGCAGGGATCTTGCCGGTTTCTGGCATGAGTGGCGGGTTTAGGCCAGATGAAAAAAAGCGCATGCAGTGGTTTTTGTCCAGCCAAAACCTGCCACTTATGTCAGAAACCAGCCTGATCCCTGCTGGAACCCATCATAATCAGTGGGGTCCCGCAGTAAATGGCTATATCTGGCTATGCCAGATATGGTAAAATACGGTAATGTCTTCATCTGCTGGAACAGACTACCATATCAGATAGTGCAGATGTACATGTACCTTTATATATCCATAGCAACCATTCTGAATCAACCTTTCTTTTTAAAGAGCTCACTGTGAAAATGAAAGGACCAATCAGATTGGTTGCTATGAGCAACAAAAATAAATTACTTTGGACCAATATTGCAAAATGTTATGTTATGGCCTGTCAGACACTCTGTTTTGGAGACACAGGCTGGTCGCATCTCTCGTAATGTGCGCAGTTCCCATGAACCACACTGACCGCATATAGTGATTTATGAAGAATGTTGCTCTGTTGTACTGTGCTCACATTGATGATGTGAACTCAGTCTAAAAGAAGCACAATCAGATAGGATCACTGTGTCAGACATCACTGAGATGTCAGTTTTTTTTACTAGAGAGCTGCGCAAAGTACAGGTGTGGTTGGTACCTAGTGTACTTGTGTGAATCAGCCAAGTTGATGGGAGTACACTGTAGATTGTATATAGGGGTTGCAAAGATTATTATGCTTGCATTGGAATGTTATTGTCCAACAATAGGTATTATTTGTTTGGGTCAGAAAAGGGTCTTTTAGGCTAGGCCTATTCCTTTTAAAGATCTCCCATGCAGCGGACAGCAAAAGTTTGAATCTGTCATGGCTGTTATGCTTCTACTCCAGTAATGTATTGCAGGCTGTACACATCACACTCATCAATGTTGCTCTAAGGAACCACCAATGTTTTTATTTTCACATAAAAGAATTTTAACTTTATTACTTTACTGCACTGTTGACAGTCTGGCGGAATCGGAAAAATATGATTCATCATCTAATTTCCAGCACTGAGGTCAGGTTTCCCGCGCTGAGGTCTCCGACCAAAAGGCCTACAGGACTCAGGGCTTCCGCCCAGTGCTCACCCCCACACATGTGCCAAACATCGAAGTAGGGGGGCACCTTCACCCTCTTTCAGAATCAGATACTTGGCCCCTGAATGATACTCACATGCTCAAGTATCTGAACCAAAACAGGGCTGAGGGGCATGAGGAGACTTGGCTAAAAAGTCTTAGCCCCCTATGTTTGACGCATACCTTCTGAAAGGACTTATGTTACATGGGGCTTATTACAATAAGGCCTCATGCACATGACCGTTGTGTGCATCCGTGGCCGTTGTGCCGTTTTCAGTTTTTTTTCGCGGACCCATTGACTTTCAATGGGTCCGTGGAAAAATCGGAAAATGCACCATTTTGCAGCCGCATCCGTGATCCGTGTTTCCTGTCCGTCAAAAAAATATGACCTGTCCTATTTTTTTGACGGACAACGGTTCACTGACCCATTCAAGTCAATGGGTCCGTAAAAGAACACGGATGCACACAAGATTGGCATCCGCGTCCGTGATCCGTGGCCGTAGGTTACTTTCATACAGACGGATCCGAAGATCCGTCTGCATAAAAGCTTTTTCAGAGATGAGTTTTCACTTCGTGAAAACTCATATCCGACAGTATATTCTAACACAGAGGCGTTCCCATAGTGATGGGGACGCTTCTAGTTAGAATATACTACGAACTGTGTACATGACTGCCCCCTGCTGCCTGGCAGCACCCGATCTCTTACAGGGAACTGTGATCTGCACAATTAACCCCTCAGGTGCTGCACCTGAGGGGTTACTTGTGCATATCATAGCCCCCTATAAGAGATCAGGGGCTGCCAGGCAGCAGGGGGCAGACCCCCCTCCCTCCCCAGTTTTAATTTCATTGGTGACCAGTGCGGCCCCCTCCGGCCCCCCCCCCTCTATTGTAATATCATTGCTGGCCAGTGTGCGGCCTCCCCCGCCCCCCCCCCCCCCTCCCTCCCTTTATTGTATTATCATTGGTGGCCAGTGTGCGGCCCCCCCGGCCCCCCACTCCCTCCCTCTATTGTATTATCATTGGTGGCCAGTGTGCGCCCCCCCCCCGCCCCCCCTCTATTGTATTAATATCATTGGTGGCCAGTGTGCGGCCTCCCCTCTCCCCCCCCCGATCATTGGTGGCAGCGGAGATTCCGATCGGAGTCCCAGTTTAATCGCTCTGGGGCTCCGATCGGTAACCATGGCAACCAGGACGCTACTGCAGGCCTGGTTGCTATGGTTACTTAGCAATATTACAATATTAGAAGCATCATACTTACCTGCTGCGCTGTTTGTGACCGGCCGGGAGCTCCTCCTACTGGTAAGTGACAGGTCTGTGCGGCGCATTGCTTAATGATCTGTCACTTACCAGTAGGAGGAGCTCCCGGCCGGTCACAGACAGCGCAGCAGGTAAGTATGATGCTTCTAATATTGTAATATTGCTAAGTAACCATGGCAACCAGGCCTGCAGTAGCGTCCTGGTTGCCATGGTTACCGATCGGAGCCCCAGAGCGATTAATATGGGACTCCGATCAGAGGGGGGGGGGAGAGGGGAGGCCGCACACTGGCCACCAATGATATTAATACAATAGAGGGGGGGCCGGGGGGGCCGCACACTGGCCACCAATGATAATACAATAGAGGGAGGGGGGGCCGGGTGAGGCAGCACACTGGCCACCAATGATATTACAATAGAGGGAGGGGGGGGCCGGGGGGGGGGGGCCGCACTGGCCACCAATGAAATTAAAACTGGGGAGGGAGGGGGGTCTGCCCCCTGCTGCCTGCCAGCCCCTGATCTCTTATAGGGGGCTATGATATGCACAATTAACCCCTCAGGGGGCAGTCATGTACACAGTTCGTAGTATATTCTAACTAGAAGCATCCCCATCACTATGGGAACGCCTCTGTGTTAGAATATACTGTCGGATATGATTTTCACGATCTAACTCATATCCGACAGTATATTCTAACATAGAGGCGTTCCCATGGTGATGGGGACGCTTCAAGTTAAAATATACCATCGGATTGGAGAAAACTCCGATCCGATGGTATAATAGGGACTCCTGACTTTACATTGAAAGTCAATGGGGGACGGATCCGTTTGAAATTGCACCATATTGTGTCAACGTCAAACGGATCCGTCCCCATTGACTTGCATTGTAATTCAGACCTAAGGCCTCATGCACACGACCGTATTTTTTCACGGTCCGCAAAACGTTGGTTCCGTTGGTCCGTGATCCGTGACCGTTTTTTCGTCCGTGGGTCTTCCTTGATTTTTGGAGGATCCACGGACATGAAAAAAAAGTCGTTTTGGTGTCCGCCTGGCCGTGCGGAGCCAAACGGATCCGTCCTGAATTACAATGCAAGTCAATGGGGACGGATCCGCTTGACGTTGACACAATATGGTGCAATTTTAAGCGGATCCGTCCCCATTGACTTTCAATGTAAAGTCAGGAGTTAATATACCATAGGATCGGAGTTTTCTCCAATCCGATGGTATATTTTAACTTGAAGCGTCCCCATCACCATGGGAACGCCTCTATGTTAGAATATACCATTGGATTTGAGTTACATCGTGAAACTCAGATCCGACAGTATATTCTAACACAGAGGCGTTCCCATAGTGATGGGGACGCTTCTAGTTAGACTATACTACGAACTGTGTTCATGACTGCCCCCTGCTGCCTGGCAGCACCCGATCTTTTACAGGGGGCTGTGATCAGCACAATTAACCCTTCAGGTGCCGCACCTGAAGGGGTTAATTGTGCGTATCATAGCCCCTGTAAGAGATCAGGGGCTGCCAGGCAGCAGGGGGCAGACCCCCCTCCCGAGTTTGAATATCATTGGTGGCCAGTGTGTGCCCCCCCGGCCCCCCCTCTATTTTAATATCATTGGTGGCCAGTGTGCGGCCTCTGTCGGCCCCCCTCCCTCCCTCTATTGTATTATCATTGGTGGCCAGTGTGCGGCCTCCGTCGCCCCCCCCCTCCCTCTATTGTAATATCATTGGTGGCCAGTGTGCGGCCTCCGTCGCCCCCCCTCCCTCCCTTTATTGTAATATGATTGGTGGCCAGCGTGCGCCCCCCCCTTCTGTCTATTGTATTATCATTGGTGGCCAGTGTGCGGCCCCCCCCGGCCCCCCCTCTATTGCATTAATATCATTGGTGGCCAGTGTGTGCCCCCCCCGGCCCCCCCTCTATTTTAATATCATTGGTGGCCAGTGTGCGGCCTCTGTCGGCCCCCCTCCCTCCCTCTATTGTATTATCATTGGTGGCCAGTGTGCGGCCTCCGTCGCCCCCCCTCCCTCTATTGTAATATCATTGGTGGCCAGTCCGCTGCCACCAATGATCGGGGGGGGGGGGGAGAGGGGAGGCCGCACACAGGCCACCAATGATATTAATACAATAGAGGGGGGGCTGGGGGGGCGCACACTGGCCACCAATGATATTACAATAGAGGGAGGGGGGGCCGACGTAGGCTGCACACTGGCCACTAATGATATTACAATAGAGGGGGGGGGGCCGCACTGGCCACCAATGATAATACAATAGAGGGGGGGGGGGCGCACTGGCCACCAATAAAATTAAAACTGGGGAGGGAGGGGGGTCTGCCCCCTGCTGCCTGCCAGCCCCTGATCTCTTATAGGGGGCTATGATATGCACAATTAACCCCTCAGGTGCTGCACCTGAGGGGTTAATTGTGCGGATCACAGCCCCCTGTAAGAGATCGGGTGCTGCCAGGCAGCAGGGGGCAGTCATGTACACAGTTCGTAGTATATTCTAACTAGAAGCGTCCCCATCACTATGGGAACGCCTCTGTGTTAGAATATACTGTCGGATATGAGTTTTCATGAAGTGAAAACTCATCTCTGAAAAAGCTTTTATGCAGACGGATCTTCGGATCCGTCTGTATGAAAGTAACCTATGGCCACGGATCACGGACGCGGATGCCAATCTTGTGTGCATCCGTGTTCTTTTACGGACCCATTGACTTGAGTGGGTCCATGAACCGTTGTCCGTCCAAAAAATAGGACAGGTCATATTTTTTTGACGGACAGGAAACACGGATCACGGATGCGGCTGCAAAATGGTGCATTTTCTGATTTTTCCACGGACCCATTGAAAGTCAATGGGTCCGCGAAAAAAAAAACGGAAAACGGCACAACGGCCACGGATGCACACAACGGTCGTGTGCATGAGGCCTAATTATGGAGATATATTGTGGACAAGAACCCATTGAACTCCATTAATATATTAAGCATGCCCAGTGGAGGATGCTAAGGATGCTAGCCCAAACTACCAGCATCCAAACTACCTCTGGGCCCAGGCCACCAGCTCTCAAGATGCAGCAGTCAACTCTCCCTTTGTTCTCCCAGGAGACATCAGCATTAACTGATCCAGATGGCTGTTCCAGCAGAGGAATAGTCTACAGCAGTTCACTGGATCTGGCATAGTGCCACGTACCACTGGATCTCCATTGTCTATAATGGATTCTAGTAGAAATCCTGCTGCTTTCTGGCATAAATGTTGCCTATTGGCCAAAAAGTACTGCACGGACTCCCTCCAGATCTAATTATAGTCAAAGGGGATTTGGATATGCTATGCAGTTTTGCAGGATCTGGTGAACTGTGGCAAGCCTGCTGGATCAGTTAACACTGATATGAATGTACCCTTAGGCACTGAAACTGTTTGTTTTTTTAAACCTGATTCTACCCTTTTTTCTGCTTCGCAGTAGTCTCCCAAAAAACAGAGATCTTTTTGTGAATCCTCATTAAAGGGATATTCCAATAGGTACAAGTTGTCCCCTATCCACAGGATCAGTGGGAGTCCTACTGCTGGGACCCCCACTGTTATAGGGGATATTAATTATTGATATTTATGCAAATCTCAATAATTAATATTCATAAATAGGCGTGAGTCGTCTAGTGATAACTCCGCCTATTTATGCCTAAATAATCAACAAATCACTACTGATTACCTTACGCTACACTGAACTACCTGCGGCTATTGCTGCAGCGCCTTACTACTACAAAAGACTACACACTGTGCTTAAATAAAAGGTATTTATTAACACACTATACGTCACAGTCTAATATTTGCTTATAATTATATATATCTATATCAATAGAATAGATATATATATTTATAGCAGCACACAGCACACTATAACAACACACTAATACGGTTCTAACTACACTAACACAATCCCACTGTAATACTCAACCCCACAATCTAACTATAACTAACACTTTCATACACGTTAACAGCAGCCCACCCAATCCTGTCAATATACTATCCCTACAGGGAATAACAAGGGGTTAATACAGACACTGCTGCTGCTGGGGTATGCAGGGCAGCCGTGAAGGGATATCAAGGGGTACCAAGGGTAGAAGATGGGATCACCAGGGGAGGTATAAGGGTAGAACAGGGGTAAAACCAGGGTAGCAGGGGATATAGGGAAATGAGGGACAATGTTTGGGGGAACACAGGGGAATTAGGGTACATTGGTGGAGTAAGGGTTAATGCAGGGGAATCAGGGATTAGGGGTATAAATGCAGGGGAAGGTAAGGGTTAATATGGCAGGGGATCGTTGGTGGTATAGGGCAGGGGAATACCAAGGGTTCAGGGTGTTCGTTGGTGGTATAGGGAGGGTTAATAATATATTGTTGGTGGTATAGGGAGGGTTAATAACAAGGGTTAATGGTTGGTGGTATAGGGGGGGATCCAGGATACTCAGCCGGTATTATGCTCGTTGTCCAGGGGATGCTCGTTTGTCCAGGGGATGATCCTCTCTGCTCCTGGTGGTCCTACCTGACTCCTGAGCGTAGCGCCGCTGGACTATTTAAGCTCGGCGGCGCTCGCTCTTGTCCCACCAGTGCCGCGGCCTGAACACGTGGGCTGGCACGGTGATATGACGTCACCGCGCCGGCCTGCGCATCCCGGAGCGCGCTTCCAGGCGGGGGGATCCTTTGATCCTCCCGCCTGTGGAGCGGATGCACACCTTCGGCACTGTAATTACAGCGCCGGAGGTCAGCGACCCACAGGGGCATGGTAACTCTTTGTTCCCATGTCCCTGTTAGGCACACCATCTCCGGCGCTGCTGGAGATGGTGACAAAGGGCAGAGGATCTTATTGATCCTCTGTCCTTTGAAGAGGCCGACGCTAGACATATTTGTCCAGCTGTCGGTCTCCTCCACCCCCCCAGCCGGCGCATTCCCGAGGGGGATTAGGGGAGATTGGGTACGTCCATATATGTTTATAGATGCTTGAGGCACATCCATAAACATATATGAGTGGACATGACATACATATAGGGGGCAGGCACAATAAGCCCACCTATATATATATATATATATATATATACACTGCTCAAAAAAATAAAAAATAACACATCCTAGATCTGAATTAATTAAATATTCTTCTGAAATACTTTGTTCTTTACATAGTTGAATGTGCTGACAACAAAATCACACAAAAATGTAAAAATGAAAATCAAAATTTTCAACCCATGGAGATCTGGAATTGGAGTCACACTCAAAATTAAAGTGGAAAAACACATCACAGGCTGATCAAACTTTGATGTAATGACCTTAAAACAAGTCAAAATGAGGCTCAGTAGTGTGTGTGGCCTCCACGTGCCTGTATGACCTCCCTACAATGCCTGTGCATGCTCCTGATGAGGTGGCGGACAGTCTCCTGAGGGATCTCCTCCCAGACCTGGACTAAAGCATCTGCCAACTCCTGGACAGTCTGTGGTGCAACGTGACGTTGGTGGATAGAGCGAGACATGATGTCCCAGATGTGCTCAATTGGATTCAGGTCTGGGGAACGGGCGGGCCAGTCCATAGCATCAATGCCTTCGTCTTGCAGGAACTGCTGACACACTCCAGCCACATGAGGTCTAGCATTGTCTTGCATTAGGAGGAACCCAGGGCCAGGGCCGGTACAAGGCAGGGGCCGAAGGAGCGGGTGCCCTGGGCGCTACCATTTGCGGACAGGAGGGGGGCGCAGGTGAAGTGCCAGCAGCAGTGGCGTCGCCAGGGGGGGGCCAGAGGGGGCCACGGCCCCCCCTACATCATGCTGTGCCCCCCCATGTGCCCCCCCAACTAAAATGACCCCCCCCCCCAAGTGAGCAGCCGCCGCCGGGCACAGGGAGATGAGCGCTTCCATTGCGCTCATCTCCATTGTAAACTGTCTGTGCCAGCGGAGGTGCAGGGGAGGGAGAGGCGTGTCCCTTCCCTTTCCTCTGATAGGCTGCAGGCAGGCACCGAAGTGGAGGAGAGGCCCCGCCCCCTAATTACTCCTGTTTACCTTTCTAAAGCTAAAGGACCTTTGATGATGTCATCACAGGTCCTGTAAGGGAACTGCACAGTGTAAAGTGTAGTTCTCAGGTTAGAACAGTGCATCTGCCAGGACCTGTGATGACATCATCTTCAACATCACAGGTCCTGCAGAATCTAGCAAAGGAACTGCACCAAAAATGGTGTAGTTCCTAGGTTTCAAAGGTACATCTGCCAGGACCTGTGATGACATCATCACAGGTCCTTCAACCCCTAACAGCAAGTATTAAAAGTTCACAAGCAGCTCTGTATTGATCCATACAGACTGGAATGGAGAGGTAAGAGGAGGTCCTCCACTTTTCATCATTTACCCCCCCCCCCTCCATGCCCTGTTTTTACTCATTGCTCACTCATGTATACTACTTCAGTCAGTTACCACTACCTCATGTACCTCACAGTGACTATAATGCATAACTGACCACATATTTCTATAAACACTGCATCTACAGTATTATACCTTCTATGTGTCACATCAATACACTGCTCTGTATATATATATATATATACTGTATATATATATATATACACACACATACATGCACACACACTGCATATATTACACAGTATTATACATGCAATATGTACAGATATATAGTATATACCGCAGTGCACTGATATGTGAGGTATGAGGTATAATAGATGCTGTGTGTACAGATATCAGTACACTTCTGTATATACTATATATGTGAGGTACGAGGTATAATAGATGCAGTGTGTACAGATATATAGTATATACAGCAGTGTACTGATATGTGAGGTACGAGGTGTCAATACACTGCTGTATTTACTATATACCTGTACACACTGCATCTATTATACCTTGTACCTCACATTTTACACTACTGTATATACTGTATACACTGCATATATTATACCCCGTACCTCACATATCAGTACACTGCTGTATATACTATATACCTGTACACACTGCATCTATTATACCCTGTACCTCACATATCAGAACACTAGGGAATATACTATATACCTGTACACACTGCATCTATTATACCGCGTACCTCACATAACTGTACACTGCTGTATATAATATACATCTGCATCTATTATACCTCTTTTGTGTGCCAGGGCTGTTTTGTAATCCCATTCCGGCCCTGATGGCATAAATTATAAAACGCAGCAGCAAGAATAGTTCATGGAACAAAGGGAGGGGCTATAAAAGGGGAATGGGGGCCCAATTTAGATTCCTGCTATGGGGCCCAGTGATTTTTATGTTCGCCCCTGGCTGCAGGCACTAGGCCGGCAGCCTATCAGAGGCGCAATGACGTCATCGTGCCGCCTGAGCCTTACATTACAGCGTGGGACACAGGAAGAGGCTGCATCGCATCGCTGACACTTAGGTAAGTATAAGTGTTTTTTTTTTGTTTTTTTTTACAATAGTGTTACTGGCACATTGGGGGGGTTTATTACAAAACTGGCACATGATGATGGGGGGGACTTTATACTGGCACATGATGATGGGGGGGAACTTTATAGTGTCTGTGACTTTCAAAGTCCCACAGTCCTTTGTTCTATTGCGTTAAGTATATTCTTGTTTTGAAACAACATTGATTCTTTCTTAAAAACGGGGGGGGGGGGGGGGCGCAGTTTGCCATCTTCGCCCTGGGCACCAAATGGCCTTGTCCCAGCCCTGCCCAGGGCCAACCGCACCAGCATATGGTCTCACAAGTGGTCTGAGGATCTCATCTCGGTACCTAATGGCAGTCAGGCTACCTCTAGCGAGCACATGGAGGACTGTGCGGCCCTCCAAAGAAATGCCACCCCACACCATTACTGACCCAATGCCAAACCGGTCATGCTGGAGGATGTTGCAGGCAGCAGAACGTTCTCCACGGCGTCTCAAGACTCTGTCACGTCTGTCACATGTGCTCAGTGTGAACCTGTTTTCATCTGTGAAGAGCACGAGCACAGGGTGCCAGTGGCGAATTTGCCAATCTTGGTGTTTTCTGGCAAATGCCAAACGTCCTGCACGGTGTTGGGCTGTAAGCACAACCCCCACCTGTGGATGTCGGGCCCTCATATTACCCTCATGGAGTCTGTTTCTGACCGTTTGAGCAGACACATGCACATTTGTGGCCTGCTGGAGGTCATTTGGCAGGGCTCTGGCAGTGCTCCTCCTGTTCCTCCTTGCACAAAGGCGGAGGTAGCGGTCCTGCTGCTGGGGTGTTGCCCTCCTACGGCCTCCTCCACGTCTCCTGATGTACTGGCCTGTCTCCTGGTAGCGCCTCCATGCTCTGGACACTACGCTGACAGACACAGCAAACCTTCTTGCCACAGCTCGCATTGATGTGCCATCCTGGATAAGCTGCACTACCTGAGCAACTTGTGTGGGTTGTAGACTCCGTCTCATGCTACCACTAGAGTGAAAGCACCGCCAGCATTCAAAAGTGACCAAAACATCAGCCAGGAAGCATAGGAACTGAGAAGGGATGTGTGGTCACCACCTGCAGAACCACTCCTTTATTGGGGGTGTCTTGCTAATTGCCTATAATTTCCACCTGTTGTCTATCCCATTTGCACAACAGCATGTGAAATTGGTTGTCACTCAGTGTTGCTTCCTAAGTGGACAGTTTGATTTCACAGAAGTGTGATTGACTTGGAGTTACATTGTGTTGTTTAAGTGTTCCCTTTATTTTTTTGAGCAGTGTATATATATATTATACATACGGGTACATACTGTATATATCCATAGATGTTTGGGACACATCCATAGATATATATGTACCCATACCCATAAAACCCACCCATATAATATACTCTATATACATAGAGATGTATGCTGCCAAGGGGGCATACATACATCTCCATGTATACAAACACATCCTACCTAGACGAGCCCATAAAAAGGGCCCATATATATGCATATATGTCAGGGCATATATACATATATATTTGAATATGACACTTCCCTCAACACCCACCATCACAAGAATGGGAGCCTTGTACCCTCTGCAGACCTCTTGCTGCTCCCCTAAAATGACCGGAACTCCCATAGAAATGAATGGACCGGGCACAGGGGAGGAGCAGGGGGCCTGCAGGGGGTATGGGGCCCCTGTTCTCGTGATCGTTGGGGGTTCCAGCTGTAGGACCCCCACCGATCTGATAGTTATCCTCTATCCTGTAGAATACTCCTTTAAATCAACCCCTTCTTCAGTTTATGAACATTGTTTCAAACCTTTAGTTTTAAAAATATGACAAATCATAACACTTTAATGAAAACTTTGTTTTTGAATGGTTGATTGTAATGAAGTATTAGAGGGTATTTGTACGCTAAATTCTGTTCTCTATTAATAAAAAAAATAATAATACATTACTTGCACACAATCAATCCTAAAATTCAGACTGAAAGTGGAATTTGTCCATTAAAACACCCCAGCACACAAGCCAACATCATTCTCTTGCGAGTCCCTACACTAAAAACAAAAGGGAACAACAGGGAAAGTAACTATAAAAACCGAAAAAATTGTCCAGAGTCCAGATAAAAATAGTGACTACAATAAATAGCGTCCATCTGCCACGACAATGGTTCCTCATGGCTGATGAAGTAGTCCACATAGAGTCCCTGAATAGACAGTTCTGACATTCCAGGTCATCCATGCAGAGTGTGGTCCAAACCAATAGTTGATGAAGTCAGATATAGGTCCAGGTCAACATCAGAGGAAGCATTGTAAATACTGTAAGGATTCGCTCTGGTAGGCAGGGTAAGCGTATGCAGTACAGAGGCAAAAACCAGTTTGTAAAGCAAAACTTCAGTGTTTATTCACACATAAGGTATAGCACAAAACGCAAGTCACTTTGCAGTCTTGGTGAAAAGTTCATAAAGCAAGAAAGTCACCTTATCTCCTGGGTGTTAGTTCACACCCTGCTGGCAGTTCTGCCTCATCAAGTCCATAAGCAGACTTTAGGAGGCCTGTTTCCCCTACACCCGGGTCTCAGCCCTCCAACTCAGCACAAGCCTCAGATCCCAACACAGAGAGATCCCCTCTTCTGAACCCAGCTGTCTTTTAAAGGCAGCTAGGTGTTGCCAAACCCCGGAGCGGCAATTAAAATCCAGTCCAGTATTTGACCCCACCTGGATGCAAATCAGCCCAGCAGCACACGCTGGGAGGAAAATACCAGTTTTTCCAGACCATACCCTTCACTATGTCACATACACCCCCCCTTTGTTCAACCCTGAGGGGGTGAACACTCGCCAGACAATGTACTCGGGACAGGGCATACGCGTTTCCCTGTAACCGGCCTGCCCTGTGTTCTACTGTGGCTTGTCGCAGGGCCTCGGGTACCCGGTATGGTTTTAGCCCGACTTTCGCCTGAGGCTCAGTGACAATGTCATGCCGAATTGTGGAAGTGCGTCCAGGGAGGTCCGAGAACACATCAGTGTTCCGGCTAACGAACTCCCTGGCCTCCTGAGCCTGTTTTGATGAGAGGCTGTCAGCAATTTTTACTGTGGAAACCGCTTCCCTTGCATCAGACCGAGGGGCCGAAGCCTTTTTCCCTAGAAAACCTGGCCACTGGTTGTCTTCAGTACAGGATCCCCTATCTTTCCAAGGTTTGAGTAAATTAACATGGTAAACCTACTCTGGCTTTCGCCCCGCCCTGGCTGGTGTACCTTGTAGTTTACATCTCCAATTTTTTCGAGTACCTCGTAGGGCCCCTGCCACCTAGCCAGGAACTTACTGTCCACGGTCAGCACCCGCAAGGAAACCCGATCACCCGGGTTACCGTTATGGACCCCAGATGCTCGATTATAGGCCCGACTCTGGGCTTGCTGAGATATCTTCCTATGCTCCCTACCTATCCCTATTCAGTGGGATTGTCTCCCCTCATCCAGCAGACTTTCCATGGGCCCCTCTGCCTTGGGTTTCTGGTGATGTAACACCTCAACTGGGCCAGGCCTCGCTACTGGAGCTTTCCCTATCTCTCAGGGATCAGTATGTATAACGGCCCGCCACAGGGCTGGGAATAACGGAAAGTCTCTTCCTAGTATCAAGTCATAGTGCATGCTTTTGGTTACGGCCACCTCATGGATCCGCCTGCCGGCACACATGCTTAGGGGCACCAGAGCAGTGGGTACTCTTTTAAATCTCCATGTACGATGAGCACCCCGACTTTCCGGCCTGTGAACTCAGTGGGTTGCACCAGAGAAGCCCTACCAAAGGTTACCCGACTCCCTGAATCCAGCAAAGCCGCCACAGGAGTGCCTCCCACCTCCACTTGACACAAAGGTTTGTTATGGAGTGCCTCTGGAGTGTCTGATGCACCAACCCTTCTGGCATACAATGACTGTCGATACCCAAAGTTTGTGTCCATGGGTTCGACCAGGTGGGGATAGTCAGCCCATACATGGCCAGGCTCATGACTCCGCCAGCAGATTATCGAGTCCCGATTCCTAAAGGGCACCTCTCGTGCGGTCTTTCTCAGCTCAGGCCGCCGGGTCTGGGGTGGGGATTTTCAGGGGGTTTATTACGCCCTTCCCTAGAGTTTCTCCCTGAAATACCTCAGTAGCCCCATACCGTTCGACCAGTTCCACCATCTCCATGGCACTAGTAGGAGATGTCTGGTCAACCCAGCGCTGAAGGGGTGGCGGCAATGCCCTCCAGAATTTGTCATCTACAATACGGTCCAGCATGGCAGTGGGACTCAGTACGTCAAGCAGTAGCCATTTTTGCAAGAGATGCAGCAAATTATTATACTGGGGTCTCACTGACTCAGCCAGGTTAAACTCCTACTGATGCACCCGCTGGGCCTGGACCAACACATTAACCCCCAGTCTCACCAGGATCTCTGCTGCTTGCTCGTCCGGTAAATCGAAGTTAACCTGTTGGGGTCCGGATGCCAGGAACGGAGCGATGACCTCAGCCCACTGGTCTCGGGGTAGACTCTCCCTCACAGCCACCTTCTCGAACACTACCAGGTAGGTTTCAACATCATCTGTTGGTGCCATCTTTGGAATCGCCGTGAGGACTGCTTTCCGAGCATTGTGGATTCCTTGAGACATCCCTCACTTCTCTAAAACCATCATGTGTCACAGAAGCCGCTGGATCGTTTCTTGCTGTCGCTGATTAGCCTCTAGCAGTAGTCGGTTGGCCTCCTGCTGCTGTGCCATTGCCTGTTCCTGCCTTAAGTTAGCCTGCACCAACTGCTTCATCATCTCCTCCATCTTGTCCCGTGATGCTGGTTGCAACTTAGCAGGCTTTTAAAAATGCAACAAAAATAGATTCGCTTTATGCCAGCCTCATTGCGATTACCCGCATCCTCCACCAATTGTAAAAGCACACTCCACATACCAACGGGTTCTAGGTAATTGAAGTTACACTTCCTGTTGTTTAAGTCGCGTCTTGGGAATGGCCGCATCATGTGGGGTGAAAATGAAAACCCTTCATCAGCCACAATGACAAATGGAGCCAGTGATCCTGCAGAGCAGCACAATCATCTGGGCTCTGGAAGGATGAGCTGGTTCACTGGTTCTAACAGAGCTCTCTATACTGTGAAGGCAGTGCTAGAGCGATCATGTGACCTTCCTATCAGTGATTCTAGGCGGTTGACGCTTAATTAATTACATTTTCCTCCTTCCTATTTTTTTTGTTGTCTGCAGAAAACAGGCAACACATGGAAACAATACGGCCATATTTTACAGACTTGCAGATTGGATGGGAAAGCAAAATAGAAGCACAACGGACAGAAGTGCAGAATCACAGATACGCAATTTTTAGACCACAAAACAGATACAGTTGTATGTATTGGACCTAAGCACACCATCTGTCATGTGACCCATAGCATTTGGTTTACAAATAGTATTGTGACATAAGATATGTACTGGGTAACATTATATATTCAGGTCACGTAACCAGCACTGCGTTTCTTTCTTAGTAGTGGATTATTTGAGTCACCTTACACATGTGTAATAGATGAATAGTAATTTATTGAGAAGTAAAAGTTATAAAATATTTTATAAAAGTTATAAAACACATCTCGCTACATCTCAGACTTTCAGCAGGAGCATTTCTTCCATTGTTCGCCCTGTCTCCATTGTGTGTGTTTTTTTTTTGTTATGATGGCATTACCTAGAGACAGGCAAACATATTATACAAGCCAGTATACACAAAGCAAAGTAGTTGCTGCATAACCAAAATATTAAAGGCTATGGACATTTTAGGAGGCATTTTTTTATTATTCAAAAAGATGACCAGCTCACAAGAAGTCAATTAAATCAAATTTAATCCCAACCTATAAAATTATGCCAGATGTTGGCCAATCATACATACAAATATGCACTCTTGTGTGCTGACATGAGCACACCAAATAGCAGTATAAAATCAAAAGGCAATTATGAATCTAAAATAGCAATAAAATTATAATAGTCACGGTCCCTCCTTTCTATTAAGCTGCAGAGCTCTCGCAGCTTACTCTATAATATTTGGACTGCAGCCCTATGTTATTTTCCTTTAGATTTTCTTAATTTATGTATTTTCAACAGGATGGTGGAATGTTCTATGGGGCATATGTAAGTGTCCGGTGTCTCAATTAAAACTGATAGGTGCGTTAAATGATTAATAGTGATGGAGCGCAAGTACACTTACGTGTCCAGTCGCTTCGCCGCCTTTGTAGTGTAATGGGTAGTTTTCTTTTATAGCGCTTGTGCGCTTCTTACCCGATGTTTATAGTATCTCCACGGTGACGTCTGTTGGCATACAATCCAGGTATCGGCCGCTCCACGAATAGTCTCCGGTTGCTAATGACGCTGCACGCCTGCACAGTGCGGCTTTCCGGACGCTGACTGTTCCACGTGTGATCTCTGGTTGTTAGCAATACTGGGCACCTGCGCAATACAAGGTTCCGGATGCTCACAGCCCACAGGTTGTTTCACTACGATGTTCTAGCTTCACACTTGCGAATTTCCACTTTTCAATTCCCGGTCATAGAAATGTTACACCCATTGTAACAGGGGTGCAGTCACTTTTCTAGCCAGACGTGGGTTTTCTTCCTCAGTGGCAGTATATTGAATGGAGAAAGGGGGACCATATTGCTCCTTATAAGGAGCCTAAGTTAAAATCCAAACCTGGACCGGACTGTGACTAATACTTCCATATACTAAACAATCCTATATCAAATACTCATTCAATCATAAAATATAGGTTATTCACCTCATGTATATTGGTGTTGTACACTACATACTAACATCGTTAAATATGATAGTGATATTACATTATGTAAACATCGTATACAAAATCTTGATCCAGCAGACTTGGTTTTCATTGATGTAATGGCTGGATTCGGTGGGAGGATGCAGGACGTGTCAATGCGCTGATAAAACAGCCTGGCATCGACACATTGTGTACTCCTGCCACCGAACCAACTATAAGAACCCAAAAATTTTGAGTTCAGAATTGAGTCCCCTAGGTGCTATAGTTCCAAATTTGTAGATCATTTTAGACTCGTACCTGGACATTTTAGATATAAAGTCGCCTCCTCTCCAGTCTTTCTTAACAGTCTGTAGAGCTGCGTACTTTAAGCCTGTTGGATCACTAGCATGGTGTATATTAAAATGATTAGACAACACATATTTATCATAACCCTTCCTAATGTTATTTATATGTTCGGAGACCCTGATCTTAAGGGTCCTACTGGTGCGACCCACATATTGTATCGCACATGGGCATTCCAACACATAAATAACGGCTTCACTGTTGCATGATAATATTTCATTGATCTCCCATTCATACGAATTGGTTTGGGAGATTATTTTTGTGGTTTTCCTGGGGAATTTTGTTGTTCTACAATTCCCACAAGTACCACATCTGTAAAACCCCTTCAGTGTCATCCAAGGTGTAATTCTGGATCTTTTTTCTTTTTTTTTCTTAAATGGTAGGAGCTACTTGCAACCCCAGATTTGCTGCTTTTGTATAAACAATAGGAGGTTTTGTTGGCAAAGCAGTAGCCAAAATTTTATCCTCACGCAACATGGGCCAGTGTTTATTCACTACTTTTGAAATCTTTTTGTATTCCACATTGAAGGGTAATATTAACTTAGATGTTGCTTCTCTATCCAATGTATCATCCAGCAGCACGGGTGGATACTGTTTATCCACAAATTGATTTTTCATGGTTATTGCTTCCCGTTCGAACTGTTCGTCCTTGGTACAGTTACGCTTCAACCTACGGAATTGGCTGAATGGTACATTCAACAGCCATCGAGGCAAATGACAGCTTGTATTCAAAATAAAGCTGTTCCTCAATACAGTGCTACACAAAAATTTGGAGCCGTTAATCTCTATATTAAGATCCAAAAATTGCACCATTTGTGTGCTGATGTTTGGTGTGAATTTAAGGTTGAGCTCATTTTGATTTAGCTCGTCCAAAAACCGCACCAAATCATCATGCGGCCTATCCCACACCAGTATAATATCGTCGATGTAGCACAGCCAGCGCACCAGACCCGACCCCAACCTGGGTGTTATAATGTTCTGTTCCCAAGCTGCCATGAACAAATTGGCATAGCTGGGGGCGAATCTGGTGCCCATAGCGGTGCCCATTAACTGTAAATAATATTTTGAATTAAAATAGAAATAATTGTGTGTTAACACATATTTGATGCTATCCAGGATGAATTGCAACTGCTCCATTTTCAAATATTTTCTCTGGGATAGCATAACTTTTATTGCATGTATACCGTGCTCATGGTTGATGCATGTATAGAGCGAACTAACATCCAATGCTTACATATCAGGTTTTCAAATAGGTTAACAACCGCTGTAGTGTCCTTCAAATATGATGGGATGTTCTTTACATACGGTTGCAACATGTGGTCCAGGTACTGTGACAAACTAGCTGTCAGTGAGCCTATTCCAGAGACTATAGGTCTCCCTGGTGGATTAATAGGATCTTTATGCACCTTTGGGATACAATAGAAAACTGGCAACTTTTTGGGAGTGCCTAGTATAAAATCATATTCAGATTGATTCAAGATGCATTTTTCTTTTGCTGTATCACACATACTTCTTAATTCTTCCTCATACTTTTTGGTCATCTGGTCATCTTTTTGTATATTTATTGTCTAGCTATTGGATGGTAGCAGGCCGTGCTCTATTTTGGTGAGCTTCGCATAACTATTTTTTTGTCCATTCATTTATTTATTATTGCATTATTTTTATCTTGGATCATTCTTTCCATTTGGTCATTGAAGAAAATCTGACACCAGTTTTAGGCCTCTTTCACACTGGCGTTTGCGTCCCGTTGCCGTATTGCGGACCGCATTTGCGGATCCGCAATACACGGGTGCCATTCCGTGGGCATTCCGCATCACGGATGCGGACCCATTCACTTGAATAGGTCCTCAAATCCGGAGATGCGGAATGGTGCGGAACGGAACCACGGAACGGAACCATACGGAAGCACTATGGAGTGCTTCCGTGGTATTTCATCCCGTACTTCTGTTCCGTAAAAAGATATAACATGTCCTATCTTTTTGCGGAACGGCCGGATCGCGGACCCATTCAAGTAAATGGGTCCGCCATCCGCTGCAGCTGCCCCACGGACTTTGCTTGTGCATTGCGGCCTGCACACGCCAATGTGAAAGAGGCCTTATGGTGTGCTCACTAAGCACACATACATGACTTTTTTGGGGCTGTTTTTCACATATTTTCTGAATTAACAAACACCTCTAAAAAGCTTCCTGTTTATTTTAGTAGGATGCAGGCAGTGGGAGGATGAACTTATTTTCCTCACTCATAAAAACAGAGTTGAAAAACAAGCAGCATGCTCTATCTTGGAGCGTAATCTGTGCTGATTCTGCACTGAAATGAATGGGAAGCTTGAAAAAATGTGCCAAAAACATAACCAAAACCATGCAGGAAATTTCATCAGCACGTTTTCAAAATCCATCATATGAACATACCCTAAGGCCAAGATATTCTGTCAGGTCCCTATAGCAAAACGATAGATCACTTTCTTTGACCTCTTCATTTTTCACCTTCCTGACAACCGATTTTTACAAATCTGACATGTCACTTTACAGTATGTGATAACAACTTTGTAATGCTTTTTTAATGCTTTTACTTGAAATTATTCTTGTGACACATCGTACTTCATGTTAAAGGATAACTGTCATATTTTCATCAAAAAATCTATTTTAGCATATGTTACTGCTGCAGCAGCATTATGCATAAAGCAATCTTTAGTTTTTTCACTTACCACTGTTTTCCTTGAGTTTTCCCCTTAGTTACGGCTGTTTTGAATCCTACATTGAGGATCTTCTCAAGATGGCTCCTCTGCCAGTTCTCCGAGGCCAAAACTGCAAACTTGCTGTAGCCAGAAGCTTCCTGCCAACCAATCAGATTGGATTACTGAGAGACACGCCTCCTCACTCTGAAGCCTAATGCAGGCATGCAGTGTGGAGGACCACCCCTCTGTCTTCCGAGCCGGAGACAGATGAGCCATAGCAACGGTCTTTTAAGGGAGCAGTGGAAAGGGACAGGAGACATTAATGAAAGCTGTTATTACTGTATAAGGTAATTACAGATCTTTTGGCAATCATTGACAGACTAACTCAGGTATACATGCCTAGCTCTAATAAACTAGTAAATGAAAAAAAATATGACAGTTATCCTTTAATGGTAAATTTAGGTCAATATGTCTTACCTTTACTTATAACAAAAAATCCAAAATTCACAGAAAATTTTGAAAAATTCACAATTTTCTAAATATTAATTTCTCTTCTTCTAAGGGGGTTGTGCAAAATTGTGTGTCTGTGGTTATAGGGGTTGTGTGTCCCCCAACTTTGCTGGGCTTTTAAAGGGAAGCTTACTTACTTGATTCCGAGAGCTTGCTTCCCACCCATTCCCTTCCAGACCTGGGCTGCTCCGCTGGGCTTACTTGCTGAAAACATCCAGTTTGACATCGCCTTCAGCCAATCACTGGATCCCCTTGCATCATGTAACCATTTGTCATGATAAGGGGAGCTGATCACAGACGCAGCCAGTGATTGGCTGCAGGCGATGTCAAACTGGATGTTTTCAGTGAGGGAGCCCTGCAAAGCATCACAGGCCAGGAGGAATAGTAATACCTCATAAAATAGTTATCAATCAACATTCACCATATGTCTACTTTGTGGCACCATATGTCTACTATGTTGGCACCATTTTGTAATTGTCATTTTATTTTTTTAGGATGTTAGAAAGTTTAGAATTTTAGACGCAATTTTTCTAATTTTCAAGAAAGTTTCCAAAGCTGACTGTTTTAAGGACCAATACAGTTATGAAGTTACTTTGAGAAGCTTACATTTTAGAGACGACACCCCTCAAGTTATTCAAAAACGATTTTACAAGATTTTAGGTGTTCCACAATAATTAAAGGAAAATGGTCGTGAAGTTTGAAAATTTCACTTTTTTCTGCAGATTTTCCAATTTAATGCATTTTTCCTATAACACAGCAACAGCAAAACAAACCTCAATATTTATTACCCTTAATAGGACAAAAGTGAGATCTTGTAGGTATATAGGGGCTCATTTGTTAAGTCCGGCGTTTTAGACACCGGTCTTAATAAACCCCAAAGCTGGCGGGGTTCCACCAAAGTTATGAAGAGTTGTCGGCCTGTTCATAACTTCGGCAGATACTCCACCAGTTCTAAATGTAAGACAGCTTCCTAGCGTCACAGGTGTTTCATAGAATTTAGAAACACTTGGCTATGAAAATTAAAAATTAAGTTTTTTGCAATAACATCTTGCTTTAGCTCCAGATTTTTCATTTTCACAAGCAGTAACAGGAGAAAAAGTACCCCACAATTTATTTCACATTTTCTCCTGAATATGGTCACACCGCAGGGCTAAGAAGGGAAGGAGTGCCATATGGCTTTTGGAGGTCATATTGTGCTGGAATAATTTTTGAGCGCATTGTCACATTTGAAGAGAACCTGATGTACTTCTACAGTGCAAAAACACCAAAAAGCGACCCCATTTTAGAAACTACACCCCTCAAGGAATTTATTAAGTTGTGTAGTGAGTGCTTAAAAAAAACTGACGATACCCCTGACGAAGCTTCACAAAGCGAAACCCGGGTCGGGTGAATTGATTTGTATACACCGCATGTGATTTTATCCATCTTGTAAGTATAATAAAAACCTTGCAGTTGGAACCTCGTGTGAATGTACTTCACTATTGGTGGCACCTTGATTTCTCATAAGGTTACCTGGAGGAGAGGTGTACTTAAGTGAGCTGATCGCTTACCCATATTCAAGAAATTCCTGTGAGATCTGGAAAGGAGGATTTTTCAGCTCTGTCCGGGTGCAGCGCGGTCCTTTTAAGAAAACGTGTCTATAGATGTGAACATTGCCCACTTCACTACTGGAATTCGCGACACACCGAAAGAAAGGCAACGTACCTAAGGCTATTTTATATATATTTTATTTTTTTGCCAGGTTGATTTTCCATTATTATTGGTTCTATTTTGGTGTAATATGATGTTTTGATCACTTTTTATATCGCTTTTTTGGGGAGCATGATAAAGAAATTCAGCAATTCAGCCATTGCTTTTTGAGTTTTGGTATTGCAGTGTACACTGTTCATAAAATATATATTTTGCTAGTCAGTATGATTACAAAAATACAATTTTATATACAAACCGGATTCCAAAAAAGTTGGGACACTATACAAATCGTGAATAAAAACTGAATGCAATGATGTGGAGGTGCCAACTTCTAATATTTTATTCAGAATAGAACATAAATCACGGAACAAAAGTTTAAACTGAGAAAATGTACCATTTTAAGGGAAAAATATGTTGAATCAGAATTTCATGGTGTCAACAAATCCCCAAAAAGTTGGGACAAGGCCATTTTCACCACTGTGTGGCATCTCCCCTTCTTCTTACAACACTCAACAGACGTCTGGGGACCGAGGAGACCTTTTTAGCAAAACTTTTTTTTGCTAAAAAGAACTAACCTGTGGAGGAAAGAGTATTACTAATATACTTACCTTCCACAGTGCAGCTGTTCGTGCGATCTGGATCTTGGTCACGTGGTCCCTCTAGCCATCTTTTTTCTTCTTCCGGACGAAGTTCGTCTCCCTGTCTTCCGGTCCTCTCTTCCTTTCTCCAGCAGGAGACGGTTCGTCACTAATGACGTCACTGCCTCCTGCTGGAGAAAGCTCCGCCCGGCCGTCTACACACCGCACTAGGCTAAATGCTAGTGCACATGCGCAGTACCGCCGTCTGTATCATACAGGCTTCTATGTGAAGCCTGTATTGACTCCTGCACAGGAGTGACAGCATAGAGATCAGCCACAGAGGCTGATCGCTATTCTGTGCATGTCACAGGGGGCACTGGATGGCACACAGGGGGCACTGGATGGCACAAGGGGACACAGGATGCAACAAGAGGGCCGCAGGATGGCGCAAGAGGGGCACTGGATGCCACAAGGGGGGCACTGGATGGCACAAGGGAGCACAGGATGGCACAAGAGGGGTGCTGGATGGCACAAAGGGGCACAGGATGGCACAAGAGGGGCACTGGATGGCACAAAATGGGCGCTGGATGGCACAAGATGGGGCACAAGGGGGCGCTGGATGGCACAAGGGGGCACTGGATGGCACAAGAGGGGCGCTGGATGGCACAAGAGGGGCGCTGGATGGCACAAGATGGCACAAGAGGGGCACAAGGGGTGCTGGATGGCACAAGAGGGGCACTGTGGATGTCACTGTTATTGGGGCACTGTGGAGGTCGCTGTTATGGTGGCACTGTGGATGGCACTGTTATGGCGGTGCTGTGGATGACACTGTTATGGGGGATCTGTGTATGACACACTGTAATGGGGGATCTGTGTATGACACACTGTTATGGGGATCTGTGTATGACGCACTGTTATGGGGGACCTCTGGATGACACTGTTATGGATGCACTGTGGACGTCACTGTTATGGATGCACTGTGGATGACACTGTTATGGGGGATCTGCGGATGACACTGTTATGGGGGATCTGTGGATGACACTGTTATGCGGGATCTGTGGAGGTCACTGTTATGGGGGTACTGTGGACGTCACTGTTATTGATGCACTGTGGACGTCACTGTTATGGGCGCTCAGTATAAGTGATAGGGCTTGTGCACAGAACCGTATCTGTTCTGCGGTCCTGCAAGTCGCGGATCCACTAAATGTGGTTACTGTCGGTGTGCGATTCAAATTTTTTTGCAGTCCCATTGAGTTCTATGGGTTTTAAATCTGCATTATGACGACCAGAATAGGACATGTTTTATCTTTCACAGAACTGACATACGGATGTGGAAAGCACAGGGATGTCCTCAGTGTGTTTTTTACATCCGTATGTCAGTTCCAGTAAAAACAGAACATGTCCTATTCTGGTCCTCAAAATGAGCACCTCAAATCCATCGAACTCAATGGGACTGCAAAAAATGTGGATCGCAAAATGGATACGGTCATGTACATAAGGGTTTAGATACACAGCTCAGCAGGCAGGATCATACAAAATGGGATTAGATACATATTAAAGCAATGTCAGTGATGGGATTAGATACACCGCTCTGCAGGCTGTATCACACAGGATAGGATTAGATACAGATGTGAGGGCAGAGCCTGTGGACTGTCAGTGATGGGATTTAGACACTGGGTGAGAAGTAGAATCATGTCTGTGTGCAGAAAGATGGACACAGAAGTTGTAATGAGTGTAGCAGCTTCAAGCAGACGAGTGTGAGGGGCATGGCCAGCCTGTGACTCATATCTGTGCAGTGCACCTGTGTGAAGTTGGCACCCCATGTTCTTAAATTTCAAAAATAAATACACCATTCGTTTGTGCTGGTTTGTGCCGCAAAAATGAACTGTAACGGAACGCCTAGCACCCCGACCGGGTACTCCGTTGATAGATGCTCCTAGTGCTTCCAGAGGACTCCAAGCACTCCACTTGACACCGTACGCACTGCAGACCCCACGAACCGCCGAAGCTTGGTTGAGGTCTCACCGTCTCCTACCCACCCTGGACCTACGACAAGGCTCCAGGCTCCAGTGGGTGAACCTCTCCTAAAACCAGAGAGCAGGAACAGCTCTTAAAAGAGCTAGTAGTTATAGCCAGGGGAGTATAGCAATCCCCCGCATCGATCAGTTACCCATACATCAGCCTCAACATGATGAAGGATAAAACAGGAACTCTTTATCGAGGGCTACCCGCCCGTATTTATGCAGGTCCCCATCTGGTGGACACGCCCCTAGGGGACCAGAATGAAGACTGTGACACAGGACAGATATGCAGCACTGCAGGATAGACAGACACAATACATCCCCACAATGCATCATGGTTTCCTCCTCTCTGCCCTGGAGACACCCGAGGAGTAATTCAATTATCTCTCAGGACAAAGGGAAATCGCCAATACACATGTGGATACAACAGGACAGGAATCACCACCTGTTCTGCTTCGCATTATTGAACTGTTGTATAACACTAGTCAGACAGCTTAACAATAATTCAGAAGTCAAGAAACGTGAGACATCAGATCTGTATGTATTCTCTTTTCTGAATAACTTTGTAAAACTACAACATAAGCATAAACAAACATATGTGTCAGTACATTAAACATTATACAGCAGCCTTACTCCATCAGTGAGAGTACTCACAGACAATTCCATCATTAGTCCAGGAATAGATCAAGAGCTCCTCTGCATGCAGCCTGCAAGATCCAGGAGCAGTGATGAAATGGAGGAAATACAGTTCCAGGTTAAAGGTTACTGCCTCTGACAATACACTTCCTGTAAAGTTCTGGCGAAGTAGAAACTAACTTTGACCACTAGATGGCAGCAACGTCAAACATAACATTTCAGTATAATCTTTACAGCACATTACACACATTTATTATGCACAAAATGGGCAGAACACTCCCTGTCTGGCATAATTAATTATGTCACTACCTAAATAACTACTGCTATGCAGGAAAAACATGTAAACAGGAAATGGAATCCTAGCTAATCGGAAACTAAAACTATAATGTCAGTTATACGTCTAAGATAGATTTTGGAAGTTCCATTCTTTGCAATCTTGACCTCCACCTTCCTAACCTTGCCATCCCTGCTTGGTAGAGCATTGACAATAAGTCCTACAGGCCACTCGTTCCTGCTCTCTTGGCTGTCTTTCAACAGAACAACATCACCCACTTTTACATTTGGGCGATCCTCAGTCCATTTCCTACGGCGTTGCAGATTTGACAGATACTCCCTCTTCCATCTTTTCCAAAAGGTGTCTGCCAAGCATTGTACTTGCTTCCATTGTTTCGCATGAACTTGTGTTGTACTTATGGTTCCGGATGGAGCAGACAAAGAGTTCACTTTTTGAGTCAACAACATTGCTGGGGTAAGGACCATAGGTGTATCTGGGTCTGAGGACACAGGAACTATAGGCCTGGCATTCATAATAGCTGTAACCTCTGCCATAAAGGTGCTTAAAGTCTCATGGGTCAAGTGAGCAGTTTTAGTTTGTAGCAACATAGCGTCCAAGATACGCCTGGCAATACCTATAAGTCTCTCCCAGACACCACCCATGTGTGAAGAGTATGGAGGATTAAAGACCCATGTACATCCTCTGTCTTGTAGAAAGTCTTGCAATTGTGATTCGCTGGCACAAATGTTAAGTTCCTTGCAGGCTCCTACAAAGTTTGTTCCTCTGTCAGAACGGAGCAGTTTTGCTGGGCCACGAATTGAGAAGAATCTCCTCAAGGCATTAATAAAGCTTGATGTTGACATGGTTTCAAGTAGCTCTATGTGTACAGCTCGGGTGGACAAACAAGTGAAAAGGACTGCCCATCGTTTATTGTCTGCACTGCCTCCTCTAGTGCGGCGGGTTAAAACAGACCACGGACCAAATACATCTAAGCCCACATTGGTGAAAGGTGGTTGAGCAATTACTCTGTCCTCTGGTAGCTCTGCCATCTTTTGACTTTGTAACCTTCCTCGCAGCTTGCGACAGGTGACACATTTGTGTATGACAGCTGATACCAAGCGTTTGCCACCAAGAATCCAGAAACCTACGGATCTGATTGCACCCTCTGTGACTACGTGTTCATGATAGTACCTAACAAGCAGTGTCGCAATGTGGTGATCATAAGGTATAATGACCGGCTGTTTCTCTTCCTCTGTAAGTTCTGCAAGAGACAAACGTCCACCTACTCTCAACAACCCATTTTTGTCTAAAAAGGGGCTAAGCTTCCTAAGACGGCTTAGTTTTGGGAATGTCTTTTGTTTTTTGATGCAGTCAATTTCCTTCTGGAAATGTTTGTTTTGAACAGAAGAGATTATAACAGACTTTGCCTGAGTAAGTTCTTCTAGATTGACCTGTTCATGGAAACTTTCCCACCTTCTGACCTGATCGCTGCTGGTTTCCCTCTGGAAGGTTCTAGCGACATGGATGAGTCTGGCTAGGGTCTTAACTAATATCTTCCAGCAAGAAAATATATCAAAGCAATGTGAGTGAAGTGTGGCTTCAGAAGCTTTGGTGCTGAAGCTTGTAATTTCAAATCTAATTTCAGGGTCAGCTTCAGGCTCTGTGAGTGGAAAAACATTAGCAGTGTCTACCTGCTCACAGTGTGGTTGGTACAGAAAGGATGGGCCTGAGAACCATATAGAGTTCTGAAGGCATGCTGCTTGAGTAGGTCTAGTGGCATAATCTGCAGGGTTTTGCTCTGTAGATACATAGAACCACTGATCTGGGTGTGTAGATTGCCTGATTCTCTTCACTCTGTTGGAGACATACAGATAGAACCTCCTAGTGGTGTTGCAAATGTACCCTAGGACAGTCTTGCTATCAGTGAAGAATTTCACAGCATCAAATTCAGTGTCTAGTTGATCTGTGATTAGCTCAGACATTTTGACTGCAAGTACGGCAGCACACAACTCTAAACGAGGAATAGTGTGGGCTGGTTTTGGGCTTAATTTGGACTTTCCCATGACAAATCCAACATGACACACATTTCCTGCATCAATTACTTTCAAGTAAGCTACTGCATCTATAGCTGTGCTGGATGCGTCTGAGAAGATGAACAGTTCTTTCCTGCAAGCTGATGATAGAGATATGGGCACATAGCATCTGTCTATCTTTAGGTGCTCTAACGCTTGCAAGGATTCTGTCCATTGAACCCACTCACTTAGTCTCTCCTGTGGAAGCAATGCATCCCATTCACTTTTCCCAGATGACCGTTCACGAACTAAGGCCTTACCTCTTATAGTCACAGGTGATACAAACCCCAGGGGATCATAGAGGCTATTTACGGTGGATAGAATGCCTCTACGTGTAAAAGGCTTTTCCTCTGAGGAAACTCTGAAAGCAAAACTATCATTTTCTAGATCCCAACTTAGGCCTAGGCTTTTCTGCAAGGGAAGGGTGTCTGTTCCTAGGCAAAGATCTTTAAGGTCCTTAGCTCTGTCTGCTACAGGGAAGGCTTCCATTACTTTTTGGCTGTTGGAAGCGATTTTATGAAGACGCAGATTGGATTCTGCCAGCATTTGCTTTGCTTTACTGAGGATGGATATTGCATCTTCAGGTGTGCTAGCAGAAGCGAGTCCATCATCTACATAGAAATGTCTCAATACAAAGTGTTTGGCTTCTTGTCCATAGCACGCTGCATTTTTCTGGGCAGCTTTTTGCATGCAGTAAATAGTGACAGCAGGAGAGGGGCTATTGCCAAATACGTGCACTTTCATTCTGTACTCAACAATTTCTTTGTCTATGTCATTGTCTTTGTACCAGAGAAAATGTAGAAAATCTCTGTGGTCTTCTCTGACAAGAAAGCAATAAAACATTTGTTGCACATCTGCTGTGAAAGCAACGGGCTCTTTTCTGAAGCGCATGAGGACACCTAGCAAAGTATTGTTTAGGTCAGGGCCACTCAACAGTACGTCATTTAAAGAGACTCCTTTATACTCTGCGCTGGAATCAAAAACTATTCTGATTTGGTTAGGTTTGTGCGGATGGTAAACACCAAACATTGGTAGATACTAGTGTTCCTTGTCTGTCTCAAGTGGTCCTGCAACTTCAGCGTGATCATTGTCTAGCATCCCCTTAATGAATTCAGTGAAATCTCTTTTCACTTCTGGCTTTCTCTGCAGTGTTTTGCTGAGTGAATGCAAACGCTTCATGGCTTGCTCCCTGTTACTAGGCAGAACACGTCTGGGTGTGCGAAAGGGGAGAGGAGCCACCCAACTGTGATTGTCATCTTGGTAAGCCTCTTTATCCATAATCTGCAAGAAGATCTGATCCTCTATAGAGAGGGCCTGTTTATCATCATCTTTAGTTTTCTGAAATACTGTTATCCCTAGATTGTCCGTCTCAATGTTGTAATTGACTTCTTCTTTACCATATAGTGTAGAAGAGTCACAGTGTTGTGTTGACCTGCCAAAGCTTTCCTTGACAATGAAGTTGTTGTGACAGGGACTGAGAAGGGATGTGCGTCCATTTGTTAACACAGATGTCTTTAAAGTGCTAATGTTGTCAGGCTGGTGCACTGTCCCCAGGCAAACTTCTCCTACAATGACCCACCCCAGGTCCAGTCTCTGTGCATAGGGGGCATTATAAGGTCCATTGATTTGCTGGCGTACCTTGTGTACCTGAAGGATATCTCTTCCAAGAAGTAGAAGGATAGAAACATCTGGCTCAACAGCTGGGATAAGGTGAGCAATTGAGCGGAGGTGAGGGTGGTGATGAGCTACTTCTGGAGATGGAATCTCAGTTTTGTCGTCGGGTATCATGCCACACTCTATTAGGGTAGGAAGTGGGAACTGCACTTTCTTATTGAAGGATTCAATGGTAAAGTCAGTAGCTCTTCTCCCTGTGGTTTCAATTGTCCCTGCACATGTCCTTAGAGTGTATGGAACTGCACTTGTGTAGTGTCCCACTAGGTTAAGGTGGGCACTGCACAAAAGGGGTTAATGTGTTGTTATTACCTGTAATGTTATATGTATGCATTTCCCTGTGTTAGCTGGGTGTCAGGCCTGTCAGGGTGTAGTTTAGCCTCCCAGACGTTAGAGGGAGATAGAGAGCCCTAGATATATATAGGAAGGCCCAGACAGGGGAGAGTTAGTTCATTCCAGGGGACTAGAGGAGTTACTTCGTCCACCTGAAGCTCCTGAGGCTAGGATTAGCTCAGTAGAGACACCCCAGTTGCAGGACAGCACCTCCTGGGAGAAACCTGCAGCTTCCCAACCAAGCAAGGATAATACAAGTCAGATAAGTACCCTGATGGGCAGAGGTTCTATAAAGTACAGCAAGCGCCAATACTGGAGAGAGGATTTATATACCAAGGATTAAAGCCAGCATTTAGGCATCCGGGCCTTGGGATCCAGCCAGCTAGAATAGCTGAAGGGAATAGAGCAGCATTGCACTGCAAAGCATTAACCGTTGTGCCCTCCAAGTATCTTGCATGATTAATACCTGCCATTATTCAAAGTCTACCTGCTTGTGAAGTATTGTTCAAGGGACTGCATTATCATCACAATCACCTGTAACTGTATGTACAAAGTTGGACTGTGTTCACCAAGTAAAGCAACGTTTGGTTTATCCACTGAGTACTCAGTTATTCCTCCTATAAATCGGTGTGCCACCGTTACAGGCACTGGCGTCACGAATCCAACAGCCATTTTGCCACTTAAACCTGAGGTGGATTACAAGTGCGCCCGGTGAACTGTTTGGCGCGAAAAAGAGGACTTTGGCGCGAAAAGAACCAGGCGGAGTCATCACCCAGCCGGCGAGGAGGAAGAACGCCGCCCTGTCTGGAGAAAAAGGTGCCGCCTACCTGAGTCCCGGAGCTACGAGAGGCCGCGCCCACCTGCTGACGCTGTACGCAGGACGTCCGACGCCCGTAGCCACGCATCTCGCGAGACTTGGAGCGAGCACCACCGGAGTGAGTACCAACTTAAAACTGTTGCCGGCTCTGCTATTTACCTTACCGGAACGTTCCCGACCCCTGCCAGGGCACCGGAGGGAGCCCCGTTAGCGACAAAAGACTTTTCTGTGAAAAAAAAAAGTTATTATCATTGCCGCTCCGGTCCGCTCTGCTACATTTAAAGAGCCATACTCACCTAGCAACGCCATGTCCACACCTGAGGAAATCGGACAGGTGGCCCCAGTCGTGCCTTCTGGAGTATCCCCAGCCGACCCTAGGGCCCCTGCCGCCGCGGCACCGCCAAGCATGATGCCGCTAACTATGCCGTACTATTTTGGGGCCCCCTGGTTCCCACGTTATTCAGGGGAAGCCCATAAGTTAAAGGACTTTAGGGAACAGATACTGGCCTTGTTCCGGCTTTACCCCATAAATGCCGAACAGCAAATGGAGATCCTCCTAGCTCAGTTGGAAGGGGCCGCCCGCAGGGAAGTCATGTCGTGGCCCCGCTCTGAGAAAAGTAGCCTGGAACAGATCTTTGATCGCTTGGGCACCACATTTGAGGCCAGAACGGTGGCAGAAGTTAAAATGCGTTTCTTCAGCAGAAAGCAGCAACCTGGGGAGTCGCTCCGTGATTTTGCCCTGTCCTTACAAGAGACACTGAGAGCTGTAGTCCAAGTGGATCCTAAAGAAGCTGAGGACCAGGACCGGACTCTTAGAGAGCAATTCATTGCAGGCGTAAGTAATGAGCATTTAAAGGGCCAGCTACGCATGTTGTCAGCTCAACACCTCCACTGTGCATTTCTGGACTTTAAAGAATTGGCCATCAGTATATTGGGCCAGAACCCTGCTCCAGGGCCGGCAGCCTCCTATGAACCCCAGGCTTGCCAACCAAAGACTGTTAATGTGGGACCTGCAGGAGTCAGTCAGGCGACCCAAGCTCCAGTTACAGACGTAGTGGCAGCCCTCATGGAGCAAGTGTGTAGTATACGGGAGTTGTAATACCCGTTACTACCAAAGGTCACTTGGTGTGCTGTCGTCCCTCCTTAATATTGGGGAGTTGTTGTATGCCAGTTTTATAAAATGTAATGTAATGTGTGTATTTCCCTGTCACTGAAACTTGCACTTACAGGCCTGCTAGGGGTGTCATTCCTACTTCTAGTCCATAGAGGGAGCTAGGGAGCCCTAGTTTATATAAAGCCCAGTCAGGGAAGTGCAAGGCAGACGGAGTCTAGTGTCTGTAATCTACAGTTGGAGTTTAGACAATGTCTGAGACAAGTCCAGGCCTGAAGCCTGCTGTTCAGGAGAAGATTCCCTCCTGAATACCCATATGCAGAAGCAGGAACATCTTAGCCTAAGGGCCTGAGGAACCATTCAGAAGCTAGGAGAGACTGAGGCAAAGATCAGAGGAGCCAGAGGTACTAAGAGAAACAGAGGAGGTACTTATTTAAGCCATAATCAAGGATATAAAGCCAGACTTAGGTTAATGGGCCTTGGTGAAGAATTGCTACATTCCAGGATCAGACAGAGTTAGAGTGCAAGCTCCTTTGCTGCAAGTCCTGTGTTCAACACTCTGTAATTACCCTGCTGTACTGAATTGCCTGCATCGACCGAATTGCAAAATCGACTGTATGCTGAGGAACTGCGTTTCCAATATGGTCTCTGCCTGCAAACTACTAAAGTTGAAGTTCTGTTTTAAGACTACGTTTCCTCGATTTATTCCTGCATCCGCAAACGGCGTGCCACCGTTTACTTGGCACTGGCGTCACGAACTATTCCTTACCCATACCTGCCCTTGCAGAGAGTCAGCTGTACCAGGTTAGTGTATATTGCACTACATCACCCAGAAACACCTACTACACACAACTTGAGTACGCTGCACCTCTCTTTTGGCGTTCCACGAACAGGATACGCACGCTTTCTAGTGCAAGAAGCGTGAACTTTGTGCCTTATACAGTTGCCCTGTGACCAAAGTGACAATTTTCCTGTTTTATTCAAGTGGACTTTGTGGACTAAAAATCATACCCAAAGTGTGTCAAAAACTTCTAAAAAGCGCTGTGCAGTATTGGGCTGCACAGAGGAAGAAAATCGCCGCATTGGAGTGTGGTTTTGTGGACTTTAAACATTCCTGCTTGCCGTCAGTGAATAGACAGCGTTTGTACCTAAAGATGGCCGCTGAGCTTGCTGAATTTACTGCTGCGTCACCTTCATCCCGAAAAGGCGGGAAAAATTGGCGCCTTTCTGAGGAAAAAGCGGGAAGAAGGTCAAGGGCAGGCGCCACGGCTTATCTGGACATTTGCATGTCTGCCAGCATGGACACCGCCTTCCCTATACTGGAATACCTGGGGGGCGGCTCCCCAGTGCAATGGGAGGAGCTGGCTACTTTAATTGACGCGACCCTATCGCTCTCCTCAGAAGGATCGAGCATGTTGGATTGTGAGCAGAGTGTTGCTGCAGCGTCCGCACCTGTAATTGAAAAGATGACCGACACCGGTGTAGAGCCAGAAGAGGCTCCACCGGCCTACGCTCCGGGACCGGAGCAACCCGCCTGCCGCACCAGGGAGAAAGAACCCGAGCCCTACTATGGCTCGTGGAGGGACTTTTTCCAGCCATCGTTCAAATGGTCTTCCCTGATGGCGGAGATTCGAGAGGCCGCTATCAAGCGGAATACCAAGACTAAGATCGTGTATGAGGAATTGACCAAGACCATACATGAGAAGCATACACACACCCAACCCCGCCTGGAAAGGAGAAAGGGAGTGGTGCTGTCGTTTGACAAATCCCGTGGCTACGGGTTTATTCAAGACTATCTGACTGGCAGAGACCTCTATGTGAATCGAAGGTCTGTCAAGAGAGACTACCTCCCTTCGTACCAGCACAGCCTCCGCGAGGGAGAGGAAGTGGAGTACACCCCTGCCGAGGGCCTGCGAGGCCCTTATGCGACTGCTGTGACCCGTCCCAAGCGAGCACCTGAGGACTGGGAGGCAGAAGAAAGAGAAGACTACTCTGGCTGCGAGCGAGAACCGGAACGCTCTCCAGAGCCGGCCCATCACGCCTTTCAGGAGCGGAGCTCCTTCATTGGGCCAAACGTCTTCTGGCAGCCAACCGTGTTGGAAAAATGGGTGAGCCCCTTCCCTTCCCCCGAGCTGCCTCGTCGGGAGAAGACAATATCAGAGCTGGAGCAGTTAAAAGGACTTAGTGCTACCTTTGAGAACATCCGGATGGGACGGAGACCAGATGCAAGTCCAGAACCTGAAGAGGCCGAGTCTGCGTCATCGGTGACTGTACCTGCGCCGGCGGCGCCAGCAGAGAACAGCGACTCCGACACAGAGAGCATCGGTGAGCAGATCGTCCGGCTGGAGGAGAAGTTGCGGGAGTTGCGTAAGACCTACACCGCCAGGATCCAGACACCGCCGAGGAAGGATGAGGTAAGGGTGCCTGTCACCACCCGCCGACCGCCTTCTGTTGCCACCGCTCCGTCAGTGCCCCAGACCGGACCCACGATTGCCGTAAATTGCTGCACCCAGAGCACCGGACCGCTTGCTGCGGCGGTGCCAAGCACGTCACACCCTGCAGTGATCATGCCAGGGCCGGCACGGTCCATCAGAGGGTTCACCCCTAGGCCTATGGGGCCAATACCTATTAGGGGCCCCTTTACTCTACAGCTGCCCCCTGACACTGTTATGTGGGCCCATCCTCCTGTAGAGGACTACTACAGACGATACCTGCCAGCGGAGCCAAGTGGATATGATAGGCCACTGTAATCAGCCTGCTAGGCCTTTGATTTATTTCCCAAGAAGTTAATGTTAACCCTTCCAGGACAGGAGTCCTATGTTGCTGGTCCTTTGTTGCGGCTGCCAGTTTGTCCACGGCTCAGTGGTAGGTGTTGACCACTGAAATCACAAAGTCAGCAAGGCCACGTTTGTTTCCAGGATCTCCTGCCTGCTTTTGCTACCCACGCCAAGTTGTGCCTGTTCCTTTGTTGCACCTTTTACCCTTCACCCCCTTTTCAGGTTGATCAGGGGTTTTACAGCACTTTTCCTGCTGTCATTTTATTGTGCAACCTGTTACTAAGGAACCGTGCCCGGAGACAGACTCAAAAGGACCTGAGCCTCTGAGATTCTTATTCTTTTAAAAGTATTGTGCCCAGAGATGGACTCCACTGCATGAGAGCCTCTGTGATTTAATAAGAAATAACCTGGGTACGGACTCATGTTTGTTATTTGAGCCTCCAAGAACTTTTATACCGTTTTCTACTGTTTTATCATGGACTTATTCATTGTCATGGACTATCCTGGTTCTAATGTTACGCTGTGCCAGGTCAGCGCCCCCGTTCCATTCATTATCCTGAGAGAAGAGAACGACGCCCCTTGTCACTACCCTTCACTTTTGCCAATTGGACCTGATGTAAATGTAAATGCAGATGAAGTACATGTATGTATGCCTGCATGTCTCTATTTTCTATTTCAGGTAGAGATTCCAGTTGGGCGACCCATGATGGAGTACGAGGTCGTACTCAGCTTAAAGCAGTGGGGTATATAGTATACGGGAGTTGTAATACCCGTTACTACCAAAGGTCACTTGGTGTGCTGTCGTCCCTCCTTAATATTGGGGAGTTGTTGTATGCCAGTTTTATAAAATGTAATGTAATGTGTGTATTTCCCTGTCACTGAAACTTGCACTTACAGGCCTGCTAGGGGTGTCATTCCTACTTCTAGTCCATAGAGGGAGCTAGGGAGCCCTAGTTTATATAAAGCCCAGTCAGGGAAGTGCAAGGCAGACGGAGTCTAGTGTCTGTAATCTACAGTTGGAGTTTAGACAATGTCTGAGACAAGTCCAGGCCTGAAGCCTGCTGTTCAGGAGAAGATTCCCTCCTGAATACCCATATGCAGAAGCAGGAACATCTTAGCCTAAGGGCCTGAGGAACCATTCAGAAGCTAGGAGAGACTGAGGCAAAGATCAGAGGAGCCAGAGGTACTAAGAGAAACAGAGGAGGTACTTATTTAAGCCATAATCAAGGATATAAAGCCAGACTTAGGTTAATGGGCCTTGGTGAAGAATTGCTACATTCCAGGATCAGACAGAGTTAGAGTGCAAGCTCCTTTGCTGCAAGTCCTGTGTTCAACACTCTGTAATTACCCTGCTGTACTGAATTGCCTGCATCGACCGAATTGCAAAATCGACTGTATGCTGAGGAACTGCGTTTCCAATATTGTCTCTGCCTGCAAACTACTAAAGTTGAAGTTCTGTTTTAAGACTACGTTTCCTCGATTTATTCCTGCATCCGCAAACGGCGTGCCACCGTTTACTTGGCACTGGCGTCACGAACTATTCCTTACCCATACCTGCCCTTGCAGAGAGTCAGCTGTACCAGGTTAGTGTATATTGCACTACATCACCCAGAAACACCTACTACACACAACTTGAGTACGCTGCAAGTGAACCACCTTACTCTAAGTCTAGAGAAGGTGTGCAAAAAGATAGAGGAATGGGAGAGACCATTATTACTAGAAGATGAAAGTCCTCTTCCTCCAAGGCTCCCACCTGCATATGGAGACGTATACCCAAAAGAGCCTGATGGGCGACCGAGGTACCGGCCCAGAAGTAGAAAACAGCCTGTCTGCCACCACTGCAAGAAATATGGACATACTGAATCAATGTGCTGGCAGTTAAACGGGCAACCCCTGAGGCAGAGGACCGCCCCTCGGGAGGTAGAACAGTAGGTCCAAAGGATCCAAGCTGGATGCCTAAGTATGTAGGATCCCGTCCAAAAATTAATATATGCATCAACGGGATACCCTTTGAAGCCCTCTTGGACACTGGGTCACAGGTCACCACCATTCAACGGCCTGCCTTTGACAAGTTCTGGGATCCAAGTCTTCTCACCCAGCCACCAGAGTCCTGGCTAGATATCATTGCCAGCAACGGTAAGCCAGTGAAAGTTCATGGGTATTGGGAACCTACCCTTCAAGTGGGAGAAGCCACCCTGCCACAGCAAGGCGTGATTGTGGTACAAGCAGGAGATAAAAGGAGGACACCCTGTGATCTTAGGGACTAACGTTCTGAAAAATTGTTACTCTGAAGTGCTTGACGCCTTAAATCAAACTATATCTTCAGCCTCACCTGCTTCCAGAAGAGTTATCCAAAACACTATTAGTGTGCTGAGTGCTCAACAAATGTTTGCCAACAAGAAAGGAGAAATTTGCACTGTCCGGATCCGGGATAACCGGCCGGTAATTCTGCCTCCAAATTCCCAGATCATCCTGTGGTGCCGTGCGGTGTTAGGGATCCAGGGCCAGGACTATCAAGCCCTAGTGGAACCTATTCCCTTTGAAGATCATCCCTTCGTACGGACAGCCAAGAGCATGGTGACTGTGTCTCAAGGTAAAGTGCCTGTCCGTTTAATTAACTTTGGTGATCATCCCGTTACTCTCCTTAAACACTGCCCCGTTGCTCAGCTTTTTCAAGTGTCTTTCCAGGATGTGATCCGTCTGCCTGCCACGGAGGCGTTCCAGACCACACAGAGCAGCAGCACCCCTACAACATCCTGGTGGGAAGAATTACATGTGGGGAACGAATCCACCCCAAAAGAGCAAATAGAGGGAGTCCTGAAGCTGGTGAAGGAGCACCACCAGGCTTTCAGCAAGCACTCCACGGACTACGGAGAGGTCAGTGTAATCAAACACACCATACCCACTGGCTCTCATCCTCCTATTAAGGAGAGGCACAGACCCATAGCACCTACTACCTATCAGTCTGTGAAAGAAATGATAAAAGAGATGAAAGACTCTAATATAATTCGGGACAGCCATAGTCCCTGGGCTGCGCCCCTAGTTCTTGTCCGAAAAAAAGATGGCAGCATAAGGTTCTGCGTGGATTACAGGAAAATTAATCAAATCACCCACAAAGATGCATATCCATTGCCACGCATTGAGGAGTCCTTGACTGCTCTGGGGTCATCAGCCTATTTCTCTACCTTGGACTTAACCAGTGGGTACTGGCAAGTACCCATGGCCCCAGAAGATCGAGAAAAGACTGCTTTCACTACCCCTATGGGCCTGTTTGAATTCAATTATATGCCGTTTGGACTGTGTAACGCTCCAGGAACGTTCCAGAGGCTGATGGAACGTTGTTTAGGCCATAGGAATTTTGAGACTGTACTCTTATATCTGGATGACGTCATTGTATATTCCAAGACGTATGAGGACCATTTAAAGCACCTGGGTGAGGTGTTTCAAGTTCTTGCTAAATATGGCCTCAAGATCAAACCATCCAAGTGCCACCTGCTGAAACCAGCGGTCAAATACCTTGGGCACGTTGTCAGTGCCGATGGAATACAGCCTGATCCTGATAAACTGGCTGCTGTCCGAAACTGGCCTACTCCAACGACCGTGAAAGAGGTGAGAAGCTTTCTCAGTTTTGCAGGGTACTACAGGCGTTTCATCCCGCACTTCGCACAAATTGCGGATCCCATCCAGGAACTGTTGAGGGGGCATCCAAAGAAGAGCCCGAAAACCCCTATTCCTGTGGAATGGAACCAAGAACGGGAAATTGCCTTTCAAATCCTAAAGAAGAAGTTGACTGAACCCCCTGTTCTGGGTTACCCAGATTATCAGAAGCTGTTCCTCCTCTACACGGATGCCAGTAAAAGAGGCCTGGGGGCCGTGTTGGCTCAAGTGCAAGACAACAAAGAAAGGGTAATTGCCTGCGCCAGCAGATCCCTGAAGGGAGCTGAAAAGAATGATCAGAATTACAGTTCTTTCAAGCTGGAGTTTCTTGCCTTAGTGTGGGCTGTGACTGAAAAGTTCAAAGACTATCTCGCTGCCACACCGTTTGTTGCCTTCACGGACAATAATCCCCTGGCGCATCTGAACACGCCAAGTTAGGGGCACTGGAGCAAAGATGGGCCTCCCGCCTTGCCAACTATGACTTTACTGTGAAGTACCGGGCAGGCCGCTCAAATGATAATGCTGATGCCCTGTCGCGGCTTCCCACTACAGAGGCCCCAGATGATCTAAAAGATGCCTGGGAAGAAGTGGAGATGCCTGCGTTCTACAATAAGTTCGCCCAGCAGGATAATATCCGTACTGAAAATCTCCCGGCTGCTGATCTTCCCTCCTCAGATGATCCTGAGTCCGGAGGCGATCAAGAAAGATGGATTAAGCTCCAGTCCGAAAGTAGAGTCCTGGGTGAACTGCTGGACTTCCTTACCAGTGGGAAAATACCTGAGAGAATCCGCAGGAAGAGTGCAGACCCAGAACTAGTAAGACTGTGGAGACATTGCCACCAACTATTCCTTCAAAGAGGCCTGTTGCTCAGAAGGAGTCTGGATCCAGTGTCCTGTGATAGAGTATACCAGATTGTCCTGCCACGTCGGGATGCCAGCCTGGTACTGGACATGTACCACAACCAGTCCGGACACTTCGGGGTGCAAAAAACTGAGGCCACTATACGGAGGAGATTCTATTGGATTGGGATGAGAGAAGATATCGAGAAATGGTGCCGAGAATGCACTGCCTGTGCTGTGGGACGGACTGAACGCCATGACCAGAGGGCGCTTCTCCATCCTATTGTAAGTACAGCTCCTTTAGAACTTGTCGCGATTGATCATGTGAAGTTGGAGCCGAGTCGCTCTGGGTATACATATGCCATGACTATAATTGACCACTTCACCAAGTTTGTCGTAGCAGTGCCTGTGAAAGACCTGACAGCCAAGACTACAGCGGAGGCGTTCTGGAAACATTTCCTTCTGCCCTACGGCTGTCCAGAAAGGATCCTCACCGATCAAGGGTCTGCGTTTGAGTCACAGCTGTTCCATGAGATGTGCCTGCTGCACAACTGCCAGAAAGTCCGGACCACCGCCTATCATCCGCAAGGTAACGGACTCTGTGAAAAGATGAATAAGACTCTCATTGAAATGCTGAGAGCAGTACCCCCTGATACGAGGGGTGATTGGCCTACTCTGTTGCCACAACTGATGTACACTTATAACACCATCCATTGTTCCACCGGTTACACCCTGTTCTACCTGATGTTTGGGCGACAAGGGAGATTACCTGCGGATCACTCCCTGGGGGTACAAGTGCCGGATGTGATCAACCCACTGCCCAGGACTGATTGGGTAGTGGAGCACCAGAGGCGTCTTCTTAATGCCAAGGAGATTGTGCAAGAACGCATGGAGAATGTCCGGGAACGCCAGCAAAAAGACTACGACCAGACTGCCCATGCGGGACCCCTGGCTCTTGGAGACAAGGTTTGGTTGAAAAACAACCACCGGACCAGCAAGTTGGACAGCAAATGGGAAAGGATTCCCTACCTGGTTACTGCCATACCTAATGCTGCAGCCCACATATACCAGGTCTCCAGAGAAGGAAAAGGTTCCCAAGTTGTTCACCGGAACCGCCTCAAGCCCTGTATTGAAGGAGAACCAGCGGCGGAGGAGATGGAGCCTGAGCCTGCTGAGGAGGAATTGCCGGCTCCACCTATGGACCCTATGCAGGCTGTGGAGAACTTGATCCATGATAAAGAGCCGCTCCACTGGGCCCTCACGCCTTGGCTGAATTTGTTGGTTCCTGCTCCTGTTCCTGTTGGTCTCCCGTCTCAGGAGACTTCACCTCCAAGAGCTCCTGAAGAAGTTCCAGAGGCAGTGAGCTCCCTTGACCTTCCTGAGTCCAGGCAGGAAGAATCTCCACCACTAAGGAGGTCTACCCGTTCTACCAGGGGGCACCCGCCTGTGAGGTTTGAGGACTACATCATGAGCCCAGGTAGCCCCTCACGGGAAACCCCTGTTTAACTCTGTTGTAAGCCTGGGTACAGACTCATATTTGTTCCTTGAGCCTCCAAGAACTTTACATCGTTTTATATTGTTCTACTGTTATATTATGGACAATTTGCATTTATGGACTATCCTGGTTTATTGATACGCTGCACCAGGTCAGCGCCCCTGTTCCCTTCCATTATCCTGAGAGAAGAGAACGACGCCCCTTTTCACCATTCCTTCAGTTTAATGTTTGTATTGTTGCTGTGATATTTGCCATGTATGCCGGTTCTCATTTTGTCTTTCAGGCTGCAGTATCCAGCCGGGCTGGGCCCCTCCATGTTGCACCGAGGACGGGCAACGTTATAGCGTGGTGGTATGTAGTGTCCCACTAGGTTAAGGTGGGCACTGCACAAAAGGGGTTAATGTGTTGTTATTACCTGTAATGTTATATGTATGCATTTCCCTGTGTTAGCTGGGTGTCAGGCCTGTCAGGGTGTAGTTTAGCCTCCCAGACGTTAGAGGGAGATAGAGAGCCCTAGATATATATAGGAAGGCCCAGACAGGGGAGAGTTAGTTCATTCCAGGGGACTAGAGGAGTTACTTCGTCCACCTGAAGCTCCTGAGGCTAGGATTAGCTCAGTAGAGACACCCCAGTTGCAGGACAGCACCTCCTGGGAGAAACCTGCAGCTTCCCAACCAAGCAAGGATAATACAAGTCAGATAAGTACCCTGATGGGCAGAGGTTCTATAAAGTACAGCAAGCGCCAATACTGGAGAGAGGATTTATATACCAAGGATTAAAGCCAGCATTTAGGCATCCGGGCCTTGGGATCCAGCCAGCTAGAATAGCTGAAGGGAATAGAGCAGCATTGCACTGCAAAGCATTAACCGTTGTGCCCTCCAAGTATCTTGCATGATTAATACCTGCCATTATTCAAAGTCTACCTGCTTGTGAAGTATTGTTCAAGGGACTGCATTATCATCACAATCACCTGTAACTGTATGTACAAAGTTGGACTGTGTTCACCAAGTAAAGCAACGTTTGGTTTATCCACTGAGTACTCAGTTATTCCTCCTATAAATCGGTGTGCCACCGTTACAGGCACTGGCGTCACGAATCCAACAGGGACCTTGCCCCAGTCTGTCGCTGCAGGATGAGCAATTTTGATTCTAAAACCGCTTCTTCTTGTGCTATGGCAGCTTCCCTAGCTGCTTCCTTAGCTCTCTCTTGTGCTATGGCAGCTTTCTTTGCTGCTAACTCCTGCATCATCATGGCTTCTTTTTCTGCGTACTGTAGCTGGACGCGGGCAGCTTCTGCCTTGGCACGAGCTCTAACTGCTGAGGAACTTGCTGAGGACATCTTGCTAGCCCGCAAAGTTCTGGACACATGTGACTTTGCATCGTCTTGCTGGGCACTGGGAATGTTCTCCCTGCCTTGCTGTGTCGGCGGTAGCATGGCATCAGCCTGGTACTTTGTTCCTGATCTTAGACTCATGCTGCAGTAATGGCGTCTCAGTTTATTCCAGACCGCTACGTGGGTTGTCTTTTTACTGGCTATTCCAGACCGCCAAGTGGATTGTCTTTTTACTGTTCTGCTTCGCGTTATTGAACTGTTGTATAACACTAGTCAGACAGCTTAACAATAATTCAGAAGTCAAGAAACGTGAGACATCAGATCTGTATGTATTCTCTTTTCTGAATAACTTTGTAAAACTACAACATAAGCATAAACAAACATATGTGTCAGTACATTAAACATTATACAGCAGCCTTACTCCATCAGTGAGAGTACTCACAGACAATTCCATCATTAGTCCAGGAATAGATCAAGAGCTCCTCTGCATGCAGCCTGCAAGATCCAGGAGCAGTGCTGAAATGGAGGAAATACAGTTCCAGGTTAAAGGTTACTGCCTCTGACAATACACTTCCTGTAAAGTTTTGGCGAAGTAGAAACTAACTTTGACCACTAGATGGCAGCAACGTCAAACATAACATTTCAGTATAATCTTTACAGCACATTACACACATTTATTATGCACAAAATGGGCAGAACACCACCCAAACACACAATGTCACACCCCCACAGCAAACAGACATTTAACATATTCCCAGATAGCTCAAGTCTGAGTGCATATCATTAGGTGAATGGCACTCAGAATACACAAATACAATAAAATTAGCTATCTGGGTATCCTCACATAACAAAATACAATTGCAAAGACAGATTTAAGCTGTGCGGCCGGTCTGTCTGCTCCTTTAAAGTTAGTATGGGCCATAATCCTGAGGCAAGAGGCTGGTAGCCAGGCCCCTCCGAAACTCAGTGGCGAGGTTGGTTTCGCCACATATCTCCCCCTCCCAGGGAAGACTAACCAGATACCTGACCTCATGCCGGTCGGTATCTGAGTTAGTCTGGCAGTCCACCCACAACCCAATACTGTACCTGTTGAATTTTGGGGCCTGGCTCTGTTCTGTATGTCCCCAGCTGTTGAGGGGGCATCTGCTACTCCTTGCTTCCTTGTTGCTCTCTAGCTTGGAGCTGTAGGTACTTGGTGGGCAGAGGCCGACTGCGCTCTGCCCTGATGCCAGCTCTTCCGCTGGGCTAGCCTGTGGGAAGTCCGGCTCTGGAGAAGAGGATAGGGGAGGGCAGAGGCCGACTGCACTCTGCCCAGATGCCAGCGCTTCCGCTGGGGTAGCCTGTGGAAAGTCAGCCTCTGGAGAAGAGGATAGAGGAGGGCAGAGGCCAACTGCACTCTGCCCAGATGCCAGCTCTTCCTCTGGGGTAGCCTGTGGGATGTCCGGCTCTGGAGAAGAGGATAGGGGAGGGCAGTGGCTGACTGCGCTCTGCCCAGATGCCAGCTCTTCTGCTGGAGTAGCCTGTGGGGAGTCAGGCTCTGGATAGGAGGATAGAGGAGGGCAGAGGCTGACTGCGCTCTGCCCAGATGCCAGCTCTTCTGCTCGGGTAGCCTGTGGGGAGTCAGGCTCTGGATAAGAGGATAGAGGAGGGCAGAGGCCAACTGCGCTCTGCCCAGATGCCAGCATTTCCGCTGGGGTAGCCTGTGGGATGTCCGGCTAGGGAGAAGAGGATAGGGGAGGGCAGAGGCTGACTGCACTCTGCCCAGATGCCAGCTCTTCTACTGGGATGTTGTCAGGGAATCCTATCCCCAGGACCTTGTTGCAGATCGGCTGTGGAGAGGAGGAATCGCTTACCTCCTCCTCCTGGCATTCCTGCAGGGTTGGTAGGGGATCTGAACCGGCCGTCCAGCATCTCTGTAGGGCCGGTGGAGAGACCTCGGTCCCATCTCCACCTGCCATCGGGAGGTCTTCCCAGAACCAGTCTATGAAGTTCCCTACTTTGGGAGTTGGTAGGGAAGCAGGGGGTATCGCCGGCAAGTCTTCCCAGTTGTAGTGGGGCAGATCTGGCTCTGCTTGTCGAGTAGGTTGGAGATTAATGGAGCTGAGCAGGTGTTGGTAGGTCTGCTCCAGCTCCCACTCCCTTGTTACCAGGTGGGTCATGTCTTTGCTCACCTCCCTTCCGTCAGCATAAACATGCATGCCCATCCGGTAGTCGTAGATATCCCAAAACCTAGACTCCTCCGTGCTGCCAAGATCAATGTCCTCCTCCAAGGCATCCCATAGTAACCCCGGTCCATCAAACTCCTCACCCTCGGGTCTGTCGTGCTCAGCCATCTAGGGGGAATGTTGAATGACATGCCACCTTAGGGCCTGGTAAGCATCTTCTAGCCAAAGCTCCTTACATACCAGGTTCTGGAGCTCTGTTACCCAGTCATCCAGGGGCTGCTCTCCTAAGAGACCCATCCGCATCGCCACACGCTTCTGTAGCCGCTGCTCATAACTGGGGAGACTCTCACCTCGCCGCCGCTGGGCATTTTCCAGGGCATCATACCAGACTTCCTTTCTGTCTGCATCCCTGTAGTCTGCGGCTGCCTCCTCCTCCTCGTCATAGAACGCTGTCCGAAGACTAGCCGATTCCATCCTGCTGTAGCCAGGGGCGCTGTACGGATACTAGCGTTGCCCTCAATTTAGTAAATCCACGAACGGTGTCTCCGAGCTGCTTCTCCTCACACTAGGACGCCATCCCACTGCTTGCCACCAAATGTAACGGAACGCCTAGCACCCCGACCGGGTACCTCCGTTGATAGTTGCTCCTAGTGCTTCCAGAGGACTCCAAGCACTCCACTTGACACCGTACGCACTGCAGACCCCACGAACCGCCGAAGCTTGGTTGAGTTCTCACCGTCTCCTACCCACCCTGGACCTACGACAAGGCTCCAGGCTCCAGTGGGTGAACCTCTCCTAAAACCAGAGAGCAGGAACAGCTCTTAAAAGAGCTAGTAGTTATAGCCAGGGGAGTATAGCAAATCTCCCAGCGTATAGCAATCCCCCGCGTCGATCAGTTACCCAAACATCAGCCTCAACATGATGAAGGATAAAACAGGAACTCTTTATTGAGGGCTACCCGCCCGTATTTATGCAGGTCCCCATCTGGTGGACACGCCCCTAGGGGACCAGAATGAAGACTGTGACACAGGACAGATATGCAGCACTGCAGGATAGACAGACACAATACATCCCCACAATGCATCATGATTTCCTCCTCTCTGCCCTGGAGACACCCGAGGAGTAATTCAATTATCTCTCAGGACAAAGGGAAACCGCCAATACACATGTGGATACAACAGGACAGGAATCACCACCCAAACACACAATGTCACACCCCCACAGCAAACAGACATTTAACATATTCCCAGATAGCTCAAGTCTGAGTGCATATCATTAGGTGAATGGCACTCAGAATACACAAATACAATAAAATTAGCTATCTGGGTATCCTCACATAACAAAATACAATTGCAAAGACAGATTTAAGCTGTGCGGCCGGTCTGTCTGCTCCTTTAAAGTTAGTATGGGCCATAATCCTGAGGCAAGAGGCTGGTAGCCAGGCCCCTCCGAAACCCAGTGGCGAGGTTGGTTTCGCCACATGAACGTTTGTGCCGCTTTGGTTTCCGAGATATTGCGCGCTTGATTTGCTGAAACCCCGCCCACTTTCCACCCCATGTTCTTAAATTTCAAAAAGAAATACACCATTCGTTTGTGCTGCATTTGTGCTGGTTTGTGCCGCAAAAATGAACGTTTGCGCCGCTTTGGTTTCCGAGATATTGCGCGCTTGATTTGCTGAAACCCCGCCCACTTTCCACCCCATGTTCTTAAATTTCAAAAAGAAATACACCATTCGTTTGTGCTGCGTTTGTGCTGGTTTGTGCCGCAAAAATGAACGTTTGTGCCGGTTCAGTTCCTGAGATATTGCGCGTTAGATTTTTATGAAGCCCCGCCCACTTTTTACCCCATGTTTTTAAATTTCAAAAAGAAATACACCATTCGTTTGTGCTGCGTTTGTGCTGGTTTGTGCTGCAAAAATAAACGTTTGCGCCGCTTTGGTTTCCGAGATATTGCGCGCTTGATTTGCTGAAACCCCGCCCACTTTCCACCTCATGTTTTTAAAATTCAAAAAGAAATACACCATTCGTTTGTGCTGCGTTTGTGCTTGTTTGTGCTGCAAAAATTAATGTTTGCGCCGCTTTGGTTTCCGAGATATTGCGCGGTTGATTTGATGAAACCCCTCCCACTTTCCACCCCATGTTCTTAAATTTCTAAAATAAATACACCATTCTTTGTGCTGCGTTTGTGCTGGTTTGTGCTGCAAAAATTAATGTTTGCGCCGCTTTGGTTTCCGAGATATTGCACGCTTGATTTTCTGAAACCCCGCCCACTTTCCACCCCATGTTTTTAACTTTGACCCTAGACCCCCTAGGTGTGCTGCAGCTTGCCCCCCTCCCGCCCCCCCCCCACAACAAGGGGATACTAGTATAAAATTTATCCACGTACAGGTGGTAACCCTTATCTAGCAGTGGGTGCATAAGGTCCCACACAAGTTTCCCGCTAACACCCAGAGTGGGGGGACATTCTGGGGGTTGAATACGGGAATCTCGCCCCTCGTACACACGAAACTTGTAAGTGTACCCTGAGGTACTCTCGCAAAGTTTGTACAGCTTCACGCCATACCTCGCCCGCTTAGAGGGAACATACTGGCGGAAAATGAGTCTCCCCTTGAAAGCAATAAGAGACTCATCAACCGCGACCTCCCTTCCAGGTACATAGGCCTGCACAAATTTGGCCCCAAAGTGATCGATGACCGGCCTGATTTTGTACAGGTGGTCATAGGCAGGATCACCTTGGGGGGGACATGCTGCATTATCTGCATAATGCAGGCATTTCTGGATGGCCTCAACCTGACACTAGGTTTCTTGACTAGGCCCATATGCAGTACGAGGCCCCAAAACGTCCTCATCTTGGCTGCACAGACCGGAGTCCAGCCACCGGGCCTAGCCAAAAAGGAGCCCGGGTGTTGAGCGACGAACTGTTGGGCGTACAGGTTCATCTGCTCCAACATCAGATTCACAAGTGGTCACTGAAAAAAAGACTAAAGTAGTCGTATTCAGTGAAGCCCACTGTGGAAATCTGGATTCCTGGTTGGCCTACGAAATCAGGAATCACGGGCTCAAAACGCTTTGGGGTATACCAGACAAGTTTACCAGTAGGGGGCTCCGGTGGACTTAACTGGTGGGCCGGAAAACTAGTACGAGCCCCAGAGCTTCTCGTACTAGTGTGGGCCACAGGGTCTCTAGCATAGCGGTCCCCTTGCTCCGCCTGGCGGTGTCTCCGCCGCCTTGGGGTCTCATCATCATCGCTAGATGATGAGGAGGATGCGGATGACAAAAGGAAAGTGCGGTCATCCTCGTCCTCACTGGGGCTCTCGGACTCGGAGGCAAGCTGGGCGTATGCCTCCTCAGCCGAGAACATCCGGCGGGCCATAGGGGAGTGTGTGTGTGCGTGATAAACTTTATTTGGTGTGCGTGTGTGTGGGGGGACGGGTGTTTGCGAACTTATCCTAAACCTAACACACAAAAAAAATAAAAAATTCAAACTCGCTGATCAACCGTCCGAAGTTGATCAGCGGTGGGGTGTGCGATGCGCTAACAGTGGCCGGACGCTAAGAGTCCCGGCCACAGTCAGCGTACGCAGAAAAAAATAAAATAATATGCTTGTGCCCCAAAAAAAGTTGAGGGGGGCAAGCTGCAGCACACCTGGGGGGTCTAGGGTCAGGGTTAAAAACATGGGGTGGAAAGTGGGCGGGGTTTCAGCAAATCAAGCGTGCAATATCTCGGAAACCAAAGCGGCGCAAACGGTATTTTTTGCGGCACAAACCAGCACAAACACAGCACAAACGAATGGTGTATTTATTTTTGAAATTTAATAACATGGGGTGGAAAGTGGGAGGGGTTTCATCAAATCAACCGCGCAATATCTCGGAAACCAAAGCGGCGCAAATGTAAATTTTTGCAGCACAAACCAGCACAAACGCAGCACAAACGAATGGTGTATTTATTTTTGAAATTTAAGAACATGGGTTGGAAAGTGGGAGGGGTTTCATCAAATCAACCGCGCAATATCTCGGAAACCAAAGCGGCGCAAACGTTAATTTTTGAAGCACAAACCAGCACAAACGCAGCACAAACGAATGATGTATTTATTTTTGAAATTTAAGAACATGGGGTGGAAAGTGGGAGGGGTTTCATCAAATCAACCGCGCAATATCTCGGAAACCAAAGCGGCGCAAACGTTCATTTTTGTAGCACAAACCAGCACAAACGCAGCACAAACGAATGGTGTATTTATTTTTGAAATTTAAAAACATGGGGTGCCAACTTCACACAGGTGTGCAGTGCAGCCAGGCTTGTATAGCAATAAAGTTATGTATTTAACAAAACAAGAAGGGAAGAAAGTAAACAGATCTGCCAGGATAATGTGATGTCTTCCAGGGGGGAAGGAAAGCTCAGACTTGAAAAACAGGTATTGTGGGCATATGTAGGCATGGTGAGGGGTGTTAGGAGCATATAAAAAGAATTTTGATTTTGGGACCAGATAACCTCTTTAATTTTCAGTCTAGCAGTGTCCTTGGAATACATATGACACACACTGAAAAAATACAGAGTTTTCACGGAAGAACCAGTGACTGTTTTATCAAGCGTGTCATCATGGACACAGCCATGTCATGTGCCCCTGTTGGTCTTTACTTCAGGGTCCTGTCTTGACACACAGGAAATGCCCACTTAGCCAATCAATGGCCACAGCATTGACCTGCCACATCAGTGATTGGCTGAGCTGGCCTTATCTATGTATCGAGACAGGAAGTATTTGATTAGCTATTTTAGGAAGGCTCAAGGGTCTGTCATGTGTATGTATCACCGAGGTTCCTGGCCTTGGTGAGGTAAGTTTCAAGTGTCAGCGGCAGCTAGTGCTGATTGACACTGTTTGCTGTTTAGTATGGCTGCAAAGCCGAATCGGGACGGCTCTCACTGGGAGTAGCCAAAGTGCTGGGTGAGTGGCTGCTCCCCACGCTCCAGGCCAGGTCTTGGTTTGGGATATAAAAGCACAGGCAGCACTGTCAGGTGGTGTGGATTATCCTCCATCTGACAGGGAAGCTGTGGAGTTTCTGTTGTTTGAGATCTAAGGATGTGTGCCATGCTAAAGGGCTGAGAGCCGCATTGCTAGGAAGCAGGCCCCTAAAGCCTGTTGTGGACTGCTGCTGCCAAAACCGCTGACAAGGTGAATGTTTTTTGTTCTGTGGACTGGCCATGGTGTGAATGAACCCCAAGACGACGACCTGTCATTTTGTTTATGTGTGAATAAACACTGAACTGTTTAAGTTAAAGACTTTGTTTTTGGCTCTGTACTGCGTCCGCTAATCTGCCTACCAGAGCAAATCCCCACAACTGGTGTCGGATGCGGGCAAACGCAGTGAGGTTGGCCTGAAGGCCGAAAAGTTTTTGTTTTTCCAGGGCTCGAGTGTATGTCCTAAATTAAGCCGGCAAGGTTATGACCAGTGTCCCCTGACAAAATGGAGGCGGTCGTGAAAGCCCTCGTGGAGGCCAACTTGCAGCAGTGGGAGACTAACAAGCAGCAGCAGGAAACTAACCAGCTGCTATTACAGCATGTGATGGCGTTGCAAGCGGCAGGAGCGTCCCAGAACGTCCACGATGCCCGGAAAGCTGTCCGTGCGGCGATCCCTAGGATGACCCCCTCGGATGACGTTCAGACCTATCTAGCGGTATTCGAAAAGGTGGCCGTGAGGGAAAAGTTACCCCGAGACCAGTGAGCTGAGGTCGTCGCTCCGTTCCTGGCGTCTGGACCCCAGCAAGTGGTTTTCGATCTGTCCGATGATCAAGCGGCTGACTACCCGACTGTAAAAAGTGAGATCCTGGCAAGACTGGGGGTGAATGTATTGGTCCGGGCCCAGCGGGTGCATCAGTGGAATTTTAACCCGGCTCAACCCGCTAGACCGCAGTATTATGACCTGCTACACCAGTTGCAAAAATGGCTGCAGCCTGACTTACTGACTCCCACTGCTATGCTGGACTGTCTGTTGGCGGATGTGTTCTGGAGGGCTTTGCCGTACCCTCTCCAGCACTGGGTCGGCCAGGTGTCTCCTGGTAATGCCTTAGAGATGGTCGACCTGGTGGAGCTCTATGAGGCCAACAGAAATCTACAAGGGGGGTTCTTTTGGGAGAGGGCCAGTCAAACTCCGGAAATCTCCACCCTAGACCCGGCGGCTGGTGCCAGCAAAACCCGCCCGGGACTTACCCCCTGCAAACCCAGCCCTGTGGTCTGCTGGCGGTGTCAGGAGCCTGGACACATAAGGGCCAACTGTCCCCATCAGGGTGAACCCATGGATACCAACTATGGCTACTGCCACTCATTGTATGCCAGGAAGCTGTGTGCCACAGGTACCTCCGAGACTATAGACAATAGCCACCTGTGCCAGGTGGAAGTGGGAGGTACCCTGGCGGTGGCACTGCTGGATTCAGGGAGCCTGGTGTCGCTGGTAAGAGATGCCCTGGTGCGGCCCACCGATTATACTGGCCGAAAAGTCGGCGTTGTGTGCATTCATGGAGACTTAAAGGACCATCCCACCGCCCTGGTCTCTCTATCAACCGTGGTCGGCAGGTGGACTCATGAGGTGGCTTTCGCCACAAAATTACAGTATGAACTAATAATTGGGAGAGACTTCCACGGTTTCCCGTCACTGTGGCCTGAGGCGAGAGTCACCAATACACATGAGACAGGGATAACCCTAGCAGAGTGGCCCGCCTCAGGGAGGACACCAGAACCCTGGGAACCTGAGACCGAAGGGCCAATGGTAGGGGTAACAGCCACTTCAGTGGAAGAGGGGGAGACAAGCCCGCTAAGTGTGATGGTGGGAGATGTGGAGAACTTGTTGCCGGGTCCAGAGTTGGCAGACCTCAACATCTCCAGAGATAATTTTGGTACAGCACAGCACCAGGACCCGACTCTATCTCGAGCCTGGAAAAATGTGGTAGTAGTTGAGGGTGAGCCGCAACAACCGGGGGACGAGTCTATGTTCCCCTGTTTTGTGGTTCAACAGGAGATGCTGTACTTGGTAAATCAACTAAGGGGTGAGCATATTAACAGCTGGTGGTGGCCAAGGCGTATCGCAAGCTCGTGTTGGAGTTAGCCCACCAACATGTTCTTAGAGGACACCTGGACCAGCAGAAAACGCAGGACCGGATTCTACAGCGGTTCTACTGGCTCAGTGTGTTCAGAGAGGTGGAAGAGTATTGCAAGTCTTGCCCAACCTGCCAGATAACCAGCCCCCAGCCACATTTCCGTAGTCCCCTGGTCCCTCTCCCGATTATTGACGTTCCATTTGAGCGGATCGCTATGGATCTCATAGGCCCAGTACCGAAGTCTACTAGAGGGCACCAACACATCTTGGTTGTCCTCGACTACGCCACTCGGTACCCGGAGGTGGTGCCACTGCATCACACATCAGCCAAACTCATAGCTATGAGTTAATGGAGATGTTTACTCGAGTGGGTCTGCCAAAGGAGGTTCTGACTGACCAAGAGATCATGTTTATGTCCAAGGTCATGAGGGAACTCTGTAAGTTGCTCCACATAAAACAGCTACGGACGTCTGTGTATCATCCGCAAACGGATGGCCTGGTAGAGAGGTTTAATCAAACATTAAAAAAAGAGTGGTGTCTAAGGATGGGAGGGACTGGGACCTTCTTCTGCCCTATCTCATGTTCGCAGTGCGATAGGTGCCCCAGGCCTCTACTGGGTTCTCGCCCTTCTAACTGCTATACGGCAGACACCCTCGTGGTCTGGACGTGGCCAGAGAGGCATGGGAACAAAAATCCACACCGCACAAAAGTGTTAAGTACGTCACATAAATGTAAGGACGGGGGGGCGGAGCCAGCAAGCCATGGTGTAGGACGTGTCTGCCGGAGCTTCTCACCACTAACCCAGCTTCATTAGCTTTTCATCGAGTGGACACAGATCCAAGATGGGGAAGACCTTGCGGGATAAAGAGGGTGCATCAGGGAACTCCCTGAAGACGAAAAAGACCAAGGGGGCCATGACAAAATACCGTAATAGGAGATCCTCCTCGCATCCTGACGGAGGCAAAATGGCGTGCGAGGCGCGAATCAACTCCGAGAGAGAAGGAGCTGACTCAGAGGCCGATAGCTCGGATGCCGAAACATACACCGGAGCAGTTTTCAACAGTACGGAGGCAGCACAGGTGTTTTCCACTGGGTGTCTCCCTATTAACATCACTGATATATCAACAGCATTTAAAGATATACAGAAAACGTACAAGCAATATGTTAGCGCTCAATGGGAGGTATCAATATCTCCTTAAGACGCACCCAACGACTGCTACTATTTATGCGATCCCTAAGGTGCACAAACAGAGGCGACCAGTGCCGGGCAGACCAATAGTGTCTGGTAATAATAGCCTAACAGAGAATATCAGCCAATATGTTAATGAATTTATTGCACCTTTTGTGCCCAGTCTGCCCTCGTACATTAGGGACACCAAGGATGTGGTCATCAGGCTCCAGGACATTCAGGTAACTTCAGAAACAAAACTAGCCAGCCTTGATGTTGAGGCCTTAAATTCAAATATTAGGCATGATCTAGGAATCAAGGCAGTTTCCACTTTTCTTTCAACTAAGAGTATTCAGTTTTGTGCACATAATGAGTTTCTTTTAACTCTCCTCCGATTTTTACTCACACACAATTACTTTCTTTTTAACGGCCACTATTATTTACAATCTGTTGGGACCGCGATGGGAAGTAAATGTGCACCAAATTATGCTAATTTATTTTTAGGGTGGTGGGAGGACACTATAGTTTTCACATCTGATTTTTTTGATTTCACTCAGCACATATTATTTTGGGGTAGGTATATCGATGATGTACTGATACTTTGGGAAGGCACTATAGAGAAATTTCACAGTTTTGTTGCAGCACTTAACACTAATACCATAGGTATGGCATTCACGTCAGAGATACACGAGAGTACCATTAACTTTTTGGATCTGAAATTAGTCCTGGATCCTGATGGCCACATCCGGTCAGAGGTTCATCGCAAGCCCACAGCGACGAATAGTTTATTAGAATTGAGCAGCTTCCATCCAAGGCCCCTCAGGAAGGGTATACCTGTTGGGCAGTATATCAGGGCCCGCAGGAACTGCTCTGATGAAGCATCCTTTCAAAAAGAAAGTAAGATTCTATACAATCGGTTTCGTGCTAGGGGCTATCCCAAAAAGGTGTTACATCAAGCCTATGCTAGGGCAAGTAATATCAATAGGACTGAACTTCTGACCACCCCACCTAAGGATTCTAGTAAACATACAGTCAGGTGCATTGGCACCTATGATGCTCAAAATAATAAGGTATTTGGAATCCTTAGGAAGCACTGGCATGTCCTGTGGGCAGACAACGATTTGAGGGCAGTGATTACACAGAATCCAAGTGTAACCTACCGCCGTGGTAGAAATCTAAAAAACGCACTAGTTCACAGCTTTTTTCGTCCAGTACCACCTAAAACTACCTGGCTGAAATCAAATCTAGTAGGCACTTACCCGTGCGGTGACTGTGTCTTTTGTCCACTTGTGAAGAGGTGTCGGTCCTTTGTTAACCCTGTAGATAAAAGAGAATATCAGATCAGACAATACATCAATTGTAAGACCACAGGCATTGTATACGCTATTCAATGCCCCTGTTGTAAGATTTACGATGGAAAGACATCCCAACAGTTTAGGAGAAGGATCTGTCAACATATCAGTAGTATAAATACCTCGGCAGACACTTCCATCTCAAGGCATGTGAGAACCCACCATGGGGTCGATCATAGGACATTTAAATTCTGGGGGATTTGCAAAAAAACGTTGGGTGCAAGAAAAGGTGACCTGGATGTGATCCTTCTACAAGAAGAAACCAGGTGGATTTATCGCCTGGACAGTCTTAGCCGCTTTGAAGTCGGCCCTGTGTGGGTCCCCGGTTTTGGTGACGCCCGACTTTAAAAGGGAGTTTGTAGTACAGACCGAGGCCTCGGAGCTGTGCTCTCTCAGGAAATTAATGGGGAGGAGCATCCCGTTGTTTTTCTGAGCCGCAAACTCTCCCCAGACGAGACTAGGTACAGTATAGTGGAGAAAGTGCCTGGCCATCAAGTGGGCACTCGAGTCTCTCTGCTATTATCTGTTGGGGAGGAAGTCCCGTCTGGTGACCGACCACTCCCCTCTCAAGTGGATGAGCCAGGCCAAAGAGAGGACTTGCCATGGTGTGAATGAACCCCAAGACGGCGACCTGTCATTTTGTTTGTGTGAATAAACACTGAACTGTTTAAGTTAAAGACTTTGTTTTTGCCTCTGTACTGCGTCCGCTAGCCTGCCTACCAGAGCGAATCCCCACACCATATTGAATATGACGAATCTGCCTGTAGACCCGCAGCACTTGTTAAGTGCAAATCTGCGGTAGAAAACTGGGGGTTGGAGGATTCCAGCTGAAAAATTTGCTTCTCTAATGGTATTTTTTTTTTAAAAATGCTTCTAAAAAAAAAAAAACATTAAAAATGTCTGATTATAAAACCATGCCCCCCAAAAAAACACTTGAAAAAAATCCATAAAATTTGTGAGGGTTTTTTACAAGCAAAAAAAAGAAGCCATAAAAAGCGTGTGAAGGAGTTCTAGTGTTCACACTGAATTTCTCTATTAGAAAAATCTAATAGATCTGCATGCAAATTTAGGCCATGCGGCAGTGCAATCCTAATGACTAAAAGGGGGTCAGCCCTGGCATCATATATAAAATAACACCCTGATTACTTTAGTTGCTATGTCCACTTCCTTTATTTATTTAATACATGAGCTTTCCATACAATACATCAACCCTCAAACTGGGGGTGGAGGCAGTTATGCAAACCAGAAAAATGGCGATAAAGCTCCTCCACGGCGACAGATCACAGTGAAACGCCTTTCTCAAGCCTTGTCTCTATGGTAACGAGAAGTGACGTCACATACATTAATAGCCAATGGGCGACGTTGCTGGTCGGTCACATGCTTCGCTTACTTCCTGTGTCTCCTCTTTTCGACCTTCGCAGACACCATGGAGGAGTACACTCGGGAGCCCTGGTAATTGTGTTCTATAGCTGCGCCTTACCCTCTGATAGTGGGTGGCAGAGCGGGGCCACGTTAGATGGGCACGGCGCCCGGAGAAAGAGGTGACCACACTCCTGGATGATTAAGTACATAGACTGTTACATCAGGCCCTGGTATCCCATGTGCCTGTACTGGACCCTGTGTTCTACTCTCATCCAGTATGGTGTCCCTGTAGTTTATTCAGCAGCAGTGAGGCTAGCATGTGCTATGCTTATTGTACATTGGGAGCATGTCACACAGCCAAACCGCTCACTGCCAGATGCTGTTTTCTCTATATAGCAGTGGTATAGGGGAAAAGGGTCAGGGTTCAGCAAAACCGCTTCCGTTACTGATAATACAACCATCTGCATCCGTTATTAACGGATCCGGGTGTATTATCTTTAAAGGGGTTCTGCAGTTTGTTTTAACTGGTGATCTATCCTCTGGATAGATCGTCAGCTTCTGATCGGCGGGGGTCCGACACCTGGAACCCCCGCTGATCAGCTGTTTGAGAAGGCAGCGGCGCTCCATTAGCACCGCGGCCTTCTCACTGTTTACCGCTGGCCCAGTGACGTCAAGTGAACAGAGCTTAGCCCCTCCCAGGCAAGTTGATACTAGTCGTGACGTCACTGGGCCTGCGGTAAACAGTGAGAAGGCCGCGCACTGCTGGAGCGCCGCTGTCTTCTCAAACAGCTGATCAGAGGGGGTCCCGGGTGTCGGACCACCGCCGATCAGAAGCTGATAGCCAAGATGGATCCGTCATGAACTCCATTGAAAGTCAATAGAGAACTGATCAGTTTTCTATTGTGGCAGTGAAAAACAGATTTGTCCCCATTCGTCAAATCGGATCCGCTTTGCTCCGCATCCCAGGACGGAAAGCAAACCTCCGGTATGAGAACGGAATGCATTTTGGAGCACTCCATTCAGTTCAGTTCAGTTTTGTCCCCTTTGACAATAAGTGGGGACAAAACGGAAGCGTTTTTTTCCGGTATTGAGACCCTATGACGGATCTCAATACATGAAAATATTAACGCTAGTCTGAAAGTAGCCTAATGCTCCCAAAAAGATGGATAAGTTATTTTAAAGAGGACCTTTCACTAGAATAAAACATCTAAACTAACTATACAGACATGGAGAGCGGCGCCCAGGGATCCCCCTGCACTTACTGTTATCCCCGAGCTGGCCAATCGCAGCGCTCAGCTCATAGCCTGAGAGGAAAAAAAAGCCTCTCAGGCTATGAGCTGAGCGCTGTGATTGGCCAGCGCTACAGCATGGGAGAAGGAGACCCCGGCAGGTTCCCCTGGGTGGAGCCTAACTATGAAGATACCGGAGGCTATAATGGGAGAACGGAGCGGCGCCCGGGGATAATAGTAAGTGCAGGGGGATCCCTGCGCGCCGCTCTACACGTCTGTATAGTTAGTTTAGATGTTTTATTCTAGTGAAAGGTCCTCTTTAAGTGCAAACTGGTCATAACTGATGCTTGAAATAAAGGGTCAGTTTTTTTTTTCTATACTTCTGACTGATCAGAGGAACAAAACGCGAAACGGTGATGTGAACCCATCCTTGGTGGTCCGTGCCAAAAAAAAAAGGATTTTGTCCTTTTTAATATAGTGATGTAGAAAATAAAATAAAAAAATCTAAAAACAAATATTTTAAATAAAAACTTGATTTAAATAACAGGAGCTTTTCCTCTGACGCATTCCCATACATATCTAGCAATGTGCAGACAGACTGCCGCCTTTTCTGTAAACTAGAAGACTGGGTCCATACTGTCAGATTAATCCTACTTTGTCTCCTTCTCCAGTCCTTGGAGGATTGTGGACGACTGTGGTGGTGCCTTTACCATGGGCATCATTGGAGGAGGCATTTTTCAGGCCATCAAAGGATTCAGGAACTCTCCTCAGGTGAGTGTAGTAGAGTAGTGAATTTCACTATTATTGTATTCGTTCTCTTGAGATTAGGACAGAACTAGATGGGACAGAGTGTGGGGGCCGTATATTTCTAATGAATAAACTCCTCATAGACCCTAAAGCAAATAGATCCCACTACAGTGGCACATAACCGTGTGTACGTTTCCGTGTCTTGTAACATGTTAAATGTGGGAGATCCTGAGAACCGAGCTACATGGATGACCATCACTGTAGGTAAACATTAGGGCTGCAACGATTAATCGACTTTATCGATAATATTCGATAACGGGATTCGTTGTCGACGAATCCAGTTATCGAATAATCGCAGATTCGTTGTTATGCGGGCGGTTTACTTTGAATCAGCGCATCTTTATTTTACCTTACAATGAAGCTCCAGTAACAGGCAGAGCGGACGGCGGCGTAACGTCACTTACTCACGTGACGAGCATGCTCCGCCTGCTTCATTCATAAATTGAGTAAGTGACGTTACGCCGCCGCCCGCTCTGCCTGTTACCTGAGCTTCATTGTAAGGTAATAAAGATGCGCTGAGTAAAAGTAAATAAATAAATAGTAGTAGGGCACTCTCTATAGCAGGGCTTGACAAATTTCCTTGGAATCTAGGAGCCAGCTAAAAAAGTTAGGAGCCAGGCGGAGCCGCGTCATAAAATCTATATTGCAATATAATTTTAAGCATGTGTATCGCAATATATGGTTTTCTATATTTGGGGGGGGGTGTTTAAACTTTTTTTTTTTTACTTTATTTAAGAACTATTAGCCTCCTTAAGGGCTAGAACCCTTGTCATATTCACCCTAATAGAGCTCTATTAGGGTGAATAGGACTTTACACTCTCCCTGCTGTCCTGTGCTTTGTGCACACAACAGCAGGGAGATGACCATGGCAGCCAGCCTCTGATCAGCCCCTCCAGCCTCTGATCAGCCCCTCCAGCCTCTGATCAGCCCCCCTCCAGCCTCTGATCAGCCCCCCTGCAGCCTCTGATCAGCCCCCCTGCAGCCTCTGATCAGCCCCCCTGCAGCCTCTGATCAGCCCCCCTCCAGCCTCTGATCAGCCCCCCCCCGCCTCTGATCAGCCCCCCCCCCCCAGCCTCTGATCAGCCCCCCCCCCCAGCCTCTGATCAGCCCCCCCCCAGCCTCTGATCAGCCCCCCCCCCCCAGCCTCTGATCAGCCCCCCCCCCCAGCCTCTGATCAGCCCCCCCCCCAGCCTCTGATCAGCCCCCCCCCCCAGCCTCTGATCAGCCCCCCCCCAGCCTCTGATCAGCCCCCCCCCAGCCTCCCTCTTATCAGCCCCTCCAGCCTCCCTCTTATCAGCCCCTCCAGCCTCCCTCTTATCAGCCCCTCCAGCCTCCCTCTTATCAGCCCCTCCAGCCTCCCTCTTATCAGCCCCTCCAGCCTCCCTCTTATCAGCCCCTCCAGCCTCCCTCTTATCAGCCCCTCCAGCCTCCCTCTTATCAGCCCCTCCAGCCTCTTCTCTTATCAGCCCCTCCAGCCTCTTCTCTTATCAGCCCCTCCAGCCTCTTCTCTTATCAGCCCCTCCAGCCTCTTCTCTTATCAGCCCCTCCAGCCTCTTCTCTTATCAGCCCCTCCAGCCTCTCCTCTTATCAGCCCCTCCAGCCTCTTCTCTTATCAGCCCCTCCAGCCTCTTCTCTTATCAGCCCCTCCAGCCTCTTCTCTTATCAGCCCCTCCAGCCTCTTCTCTTATCAGCCCCTCCAGCCTCTTCTCTTATCAGCCCCCTCCCCAGTATTAATCATTGGTGGCAGTGGCCACAGGGTCCCCCTCCTCCTCCTCCCCCCATCATTGGTGGCAGTGGGCTCCGATCGGTTACCATGGCAGCCAGGACGCTACTGAAGTCCTGGCTGCGATGGTATGTTAGTGAGCAGCATTATACTCACGTGCGCCGTGATCGCCGGGAGCTCCTTCTTCTCATAGGTCTGTGTGGCGCATTGCTAATGCTATAAGCATAGCAATGAGCCGCACAGACAGAAGAAAGAGCGCCCGGCGGCCACGGCGCACGTGAGTATAATGCTGCTCACTAACATACCATCGCAGCCAGGACTTCAGTAGCGTGACTCCTGGCTGCCATGGTAACCGATCGGAGCCCCAGCATTACACTGCTGGGACTCCGATCGGAACTGCCCACTGCCACCAATGCAGAGAGTCGAGACTGAAGAACCCGGCCCCCGACCTCTGACAGGACGCTGTGATCCGCGCGAATAACCCCTCAACTGCAGTCATCGGGTCCGGGATATGGCCGGCACATTCATTGGTGGCGCAGTGGCCACAGTCCCTCCCCTCCTCCTCCTACTCTGTTCTTAGTGGCCAGCGGCAGCCGTGCACAGTGGGGAGGGAGGGACTCCTCTCCTTCTCCACTGTGCCGACTCAGGAAACCATGGTGCGTGCCGAGAGCGCATCTTTGAAAACGGGCTGACAAATACCCAAGCGCCAGGACCAAATTCCTGGTCGCCATGGCGACCTGGCGCCCGGGATTTGTCGAGCCCTGCTCTATAGTATTGGGATTTTTATTGAATGTAATATAAAATTTGGTTATTAATAAGTACAATTCTGTAGACAAATAAACTGGTTCAGAATGAGTAGCAGCAATGATAGAGAATGGATATATATATATATAACACCACATCTGTAAATAATCACGATAAAAATATAGGTCCCAATTACTGAGTAAAAGTTACTGCCGGAATAGTCTGCTGTGAGCAACGGGGCCGGGGCTGTTATGGGGAGGGGGATCTGTGGGTGGCACTGTTATGGGGAGGGGGATCTGTGCACGGCACTTATAGCATAAGATGCTATATAGTGCCACCCACAGATCCCCCTCCCCATAACAGTGCCACCCACAGATCCCCCTCCCCATAACAGTGCCACCCACAGAACCCCCTCCCCATAACAGTGCCACCCACAGATCCCCCTCCCCATAACAGTGCCACCCACAGATCCCCCTTCCCATAACAGTGCCACCCACAGATCCCCCTCCCCATAACAGTGCCACCCACAGATCCCCCTCCCCATAACAGTGCCATCCACAGATCCCCCTCCCCATAACAGTGCCACCCACAGATCCCCCTCCCCATTTTGGTGTTTTTTCCCGATTTAATCGATTAAATTCTCGACATCTAATCGATTATTCAAATAATCGTTAGCTGCAGCCCTAGTAAACATGGGGGGTTTCTGGCAAGCAAGACTTGCATCTCTTAAGCAAGTGGCATTTTCCACAAACCTTTGCACCTTTTTAAACTTTATTTGGCTTGTCTCTTTTGAAAAAGTGGACAAGGCTTCATGGGAGGGCCACGGCCCCCTGCTGCTGAGAGATTTACCATCATTTATGGCAGAAACTGGCCAAAATTATAAAATCTAATCTATCGGATAGCTGGTGTAGATTTTCTTTTCTGGTGAATAGATTGCCAGAAGATGGATCAAAGAGAAATGCGCCTCTAAATAACTTTGGCGCATCTTACTCCTGCGCTCTTCATATTAAAGTGGGTGTTTCAAATGCTTAATTTAGTACATTCCCCACTTGGCATGTATGTATTTCTCAAAAGTGGATGTTTTATAGGTAACGAAACTTCGGTGCCTGTAGCAGGACCACTGTGATTAGCTATATCCTTGTCAAATAAGCATAAAGGGTTATTCCCATCTTGGACATTGGGGGCATATCGCTAGGATATGCGCCCAATGTCTGACAGGTGCGGGTCCCACCTCTGGGACCTGCACTTATACTTAGAACAGAGCCCACAAAGCTCCGTTCACTTCTATGGGGCTCACGGAAATAGCCAAGCTACCGCTCAACTATTTTCCTCAGTCCCATAGAAATGAATGGAGGGCGGCCGTGCAGCACTTTGCAGTCTCCGTTCGAGGTGGCATGTCCTAGCGATATTCCCCAAATGTCCAAGATGTGAATACCCTTTTAAGAGTCCCTGGAAAACCAGTTACATGGCTAATTGAAGGTTTTAATGTAGGTTGGGACTGGAGCTTTCTATCTCTTGTGTTGCCACTTCTGTTCAGTGTTTGTGTATGTAGTATGTACAGTTTAGTGATTCATGTATCCAAGAAAAATGGCTGATCTTTATTACTTATCATTTGCAGGGTGTTAAGCACCGTATGAAGGGCAGTTTTATTGCTATACGAACTCGGGCCCCACAGCTTGGAGGTAAGACATCATGCCTTACTTTTCACCACCAGAGGTGTCTGGCAGCGACTTACTATGCTTTCCCCATGGAATACACATTCAGCTGAGTCAAAAGTGCATGTGTATGGAAGAGATGTTAGGGAGACCATCATTTAGCCAACAGCTATTGAATGGGTATGCCCAGCTTAATGCCACATGCACACAACCGCGTGGTCGCGGACCCATTTACTTGAATGGGTTCCGCGATCTGTATCCGACAGTCCCCGCAAAAAAGTAGTGCATGCTTCTGTGGGCTTCTGATCTGTGCCTCTGTTCTGCACCACATCGTATCTTCCAGATTGCGGACCCATTCAAGCGAATATGGGTATGGTTGGCACACAGTCATGTGCATGAGCCCAAAGTCTCAAGTTACCAGTAACTGGTTTTAAGGAATACATGAACAGAATTACCGTACTAACAGTGTCATACTTTACTCTAAGAATGCGAATCACAGTCTTAAAGGGACTGTCTCACTTCAGCAAATAGCTTTTATTATGTAGAGGAAGTTAATATAAGCCACTTACTAATGTATTGTGATTGTCCATATTGCTTCCTTTGCTGGCTGGATTCATCTTTCCATCACATTATACACTGCTCATTTCCATGGTTGCGACCACCCTGCAATCCATCAGCAGGGGCCGTGCTTGTACACTATAGGAAATAGTATTAGCCTATGTGTGGTCCCCATGGTCCAGACCACCAGAGAGTCAGGCACTTTTTCCTATAGTGTGGGAGCACGACCACTATTGATATATTGCAGGGTGGTCATAACCATAAAAACAAGCAGTGCATAATGTGATGGAAAAATGAATCCTGCCAGCAAAGGAAGCAATATGGACAATCACAATGCATTAGTAAGTGGCTTGTACTAACTTCCTATACATAATAAATGTTTGTGCTGAAGTGAGACAATCCCTTTCACATTAGACAAATTTACTATTCTGGTGCATGGACCTTTTATAAATTTGGACTATCCTAGATCCTGCACCAGATTTACTCTAGAACTCTGTCCATATGCTAAAATGTCTAGTCTAAGTTTAAGCCACTTATAAGTTGGCATTGTTTCACACCAAAAATGCGCCAAAATTTTGACACATTTAGGCCATGCCCATTTTCTTATGACTATCATGCCCCTTTCCAGCAAATCCGCACCCCTTGTCAGACGAGGCGTAAACGGTTTACAAAAGAGTGTAAAACTGTTATTAAATGTGATGCAGAGCATGCACAGCAGTTTGTTTGTTTTTGCCGCAAAATGCACACAAAAAAAAATCACACATACCGGTACTTTTGTCCTGATGATGGTCCACTTGTGTACAGGCATTCAAGGTTATATGACATTGTGTGGTATCTGTTATTGAAGCCATAACCTTGGGCTAGACCGTTTTCTTCACAAACGAAATTAACTTCAAGGTCTGGTGTTTAAAAAGTGACTAGAACAAGAAGTTCTTGTAGTTTTCAGTCTGTAAACTGTGCAGCAGTGTGTGTATACTAGTACACATGGCAGCAGTCTTCATGCCCATTGTGTGGTGCAGTAGTAACCTGACATAGGTTCTTGAGAATGATGACATTGCACCAGTGATGTCAGAAAATTGTGCTGTTGAAATACTATGGCATTCCAATATTGCTGCATTACTAATATACCGTCCATGGTAGCAAGATTATGATTAGGGATGAGCGAATTTCATATTTTGAAGTTCGTTATGTGGTATTTACTGAATTGCGTTATGGGTTCCGTTACCACGGACCATAACGTATTTCCATGACGGAATGGATAACAGAATGCCTTTAGAGGCATTCTGTTATTCATTGCGTCATAATAGAAGTCTACAGTCGTGGCCAAAAGTTTTGAGAATTACATAAATATTGGAAATTGGAAAAGTTGCTGCTTAAGTTTTTATAATAGCAATTTGTATATACTCCAGAATGTTATGAAGAGTGATCAGATGAATTACATAGTCCTTCTTTGCCATGAAAATTAACTTAATCCCAAAAAAAACTTTCCACTGCATTTCATTGCTGTCATTAAAGGACCTGCTGAGATCATTTCAGTAATCGTCTTGTTAACTCAGGTGAGAATGTTGACGAGCACAAGGCTGGAGATCATTATGTCAGGCTGATTGGGTTAAAATGGCAGACTTGACATGTCAAAAGGAGGGTGATGCTTGAAATCATTGTTCTTCCATTGTTAATCATGGTGACCTGCAAAGAAACGCGTGCAGCCATCATTGCGTTGCATAAAAATGGCTTCACAGGCAAGGATATTGTGGCTACTAAGATTGCACCTCAATCAACAATTTATAGGATCATCAAGAACTTCAAGGAAAGAGGTTTAATTCTTGTTAAGAAGGCTTCAGGGCGTCCAAGAAAGTCCAGCAAGCGCCAGGATCGTCTCCTAAAGAGGATTCAGCTGCGGGATCGGAGTGCCGCCAGTGCAGAGCTTGCTCAGGAATGGCAGCAGGCAGGTGTGAGCGCATCTGCACGCACAGTGAGGCGAAGACTTTTGGAAGATGGCCTGGTGTCAAGAAGGGCAGCAAAGAAGCCACTTCTCTCCAAAAAAAAACATCAGGGACAGATTGATCTTCTGCAGAAAGTATGGTGAATGGACTGCTGAGGACTGGGACAAAGTCATATTCTCCGATGAAGCCTCTTTCCGATTGTTTGGGACATCTGGAAAAAGGCTTGTCCGGAGAAGAAAAGGTGAGCGCTACCATCAGTCCTGTGTCATGCCAACAGTAAAGCATCCTGAGACCATTCATGTGTGGGGTTGCTTCTCATCCAAGGGAGTGGGCTCACTCACAATTTTGCCCAAAAACACAGCCATGAATAAAGAATGGTACCAAAACACCCTCCAACAGCAACTTCTTCCAACAATCCAACAACAGTTTGGTGAAGAACAATGCATTTTCCAGCACGATGGAGCACCGTGCCATAAGGCAAAAGTGATAACTAAGTGGCTCGGGGACCAAAACGTTGACATTTTGGGTCCATGGCCTGGAAACTCCCCAGATCTTAATCCCATTGAGAACTTGTGGTCAATCCTCAAGAGGCGGGTGGACAAACAAAAACCCACTAATTCTGACAAACTCCAAGAAGTGATTATGAAAGAATGGGTTGCTATCAGTCAGGAATTGGCCCAGAAGTTGATTGAGAGCATGCCCAGTCGAATTGCAGAGGTCCTGAAAAAGAAGGGCCAACACTGCAAATACTGACTCTTTGCATAAATGTCATGTAATTGTCGATAAAAGCCTTTGAAACGTATGAAGTGTGAGTAATTATATTTCACTACATCACAGAAACAACTGAAACAAAGATCTAAAAGCAGTTTAGCAGCAAACTTTGTGAAAACTAATATTTGTGTCATTCTCAAAACTTTTGGCCACGACTGTAGGGCCAGTATAACGGATCCGTTTGGTTTCAGTTATGCTGGAGTCCTCTTCTGCATAACGGAAACCGGACCAGATCCGTTATGCAGGCCATAGATTTCTATTATGACAGAATGAATAACTGAATGCCTTATTTTTTTATTTTATTTTATTTTTTAAATCTTTTTATTGAATAGTTTAACAAACATTCAGGTGAACAAAATATGCAACATACATGTTACAATCCACATGCGTAATTGGACCGTTTCATCTTAATAGGAATGAAAATAGCTATGCAACACAATATGCAAAAGGTACATTCTTCAAAATCAAGCAAACACAATCCACCGCCCCACCATATTGGTAGAAAGAGTGTATGTTCAAAAAGTTGGTTGTAGTGCTATCCTATCCGTACAGATTATATATCTCGGCTAGTTAAAGGATAACTGTCATATTTGCTGCAGCAGCATTATGCATAAAGCAATCTTTAGTTTCTTCACATACCACTGTTTTCTTTGAGTTTTCCACTTGGGCTACTTTCACACTGCCGTTTCTGGGTCCACCTGTGAGATCCGTTTCAAGGCTCTCGCAAGTAGCCTAAAACGGATCAGTTTAGCCCCAATGCATTCTGAATGGATAAGGATCCGTTCAGAATGCATCAGTTTGGCTCCATTCCGCTCTGGAGGCGGACACCAAAACGCGGAGCCAAACGGATCCGTCCTGACTTACAATGTAAGTCAATGGGGACAGATCCGTTTACATTGACACAATATGGTGCAATTGTAAACGGATCCGTCCCCCATTGACTTTTAATGTAAGTCAGGATGGATCCGTTTGACTTACACTTAGACTTTTTGACAGAGTTAATGCAGATGGATCCGTTCTGGAAGGATACAAGCGTTTGCATTATAGGTGCGGATCCGTCTGTGCAGATACCAGACGGATCCGCACCTAAACACAGGTGTAAAAGTAGGCTTAGTTACGGCTGTTTTGAATCCTACATTATGAGGCTCTTCTCAAGATGGCTCCTCTGCCAGTTCTCTGAGGCCAAAACTGCATTCCCTCAGGTCACATACAAACTTGCTGTAGCCAGCAGCTTCCTGCCAGCCAATCAGATTGGATTGCTGAGACACGCCTCCTCACTCTGAAGCCTAATGCAGGAATGCAGTGTGAAGGACCGCCCCTTTGTCTTCCTAGCCGGACACAGGTGAGCCATAGCAATGGTCTTTTAAGGGAGCAGTGGAAAGGGACAGGGGACATTAATGAAAGCTGTTATTACTGTATAAGGTAATTACATCTAAAAAATAGAAGAGAAAAGGGAAACTCTGTATCACCGATCTGCGGCAAAACCTCTAACACCTCCAGGCAAATCCTTTAGATTAGAGTCACCATATTCCTATAGCAGGGCTCGACAAACCCCAGGCGCCAGGTCGCCATGGCGACCAGGAATTTAGTCCTGGCGCTTGGGTATTTGTCAGCCCGTTTTCAAAGGTGCCCGGACGATGGGTGCGGAGCTGCCGTTCTGTCCGGAGGCAGCACCGTGTGAAGCAGCTCCGTCACAGCACACAATAGCAGAGACGCTGGCAGCAGGGAGGGGAGGGGCTCGGGAGGAGTGTAATCTGATCCTAGAGTGGAAGCTGCTTCTGCCAGCCCCTCCCCTCCCCGCCCACCAACCAATCAGAGCTGAGGCAATGCAAGCACTAGCAGCCGAGTCACTGACACAAGTACAGGAGGGAGTCTAAGTAAGAAAGAATCGAATGAGTCACAGGTTAAAAGAATCTAAAGATCCGACTTAGTGACTCATTCGATTCTTTGAGTTAAAAGAACCGTCAGACTCTAGAACAGTTTACACTGAGGCTGATGCTTTTGCAGCAGTGATAAGATTAAGGGACAGGAGCAGAGAGATGAGAGAAGTGACAGGACACAGTTTAGATTACAGTTTGAATTAACCCTTTAGGATCAAATTCGCTTCTCAAGGAGATCTATATGTTAAAGGCATCCCCCCTTCTGTCTCATTCAGTAGCTATAGAACTAAGGGTACTTTCACACTTGCGGCAGGATGGATCCGGCAGGCTGTTCACCCTGTCGGATCCGTCCTTCCGCTGTTTCGCCGGACCGCAGCTCTGTCCCCATTGACTATAATGGGGGCAGAGCTCTGGCGCAGCACGGCAGTGCATGGTGAAAGGCCGCCGGACTAAAAGTACTGCATGTCCAACTTTTTAGTCCGGCGGCCTCTCACCGCAAACTGCCATGCTGCGCCGGAGCTCCACCCCCGTCCCCATTATAGTCAATAGGGTCCGGGGACGGAGCGGCGGTATATGTAACATGGTCTACAGCATTATTGGGGGGGCTCTATGGAGAAGTGGGGGGGGGGGGCACCTACTAGGGGCTTTATGACGCGGCTTCGCCTGGCTCCTAACTTTTTTAGCTGGCTCCTAGATTCCAAGGAAATTTGTCAAGCCCTGTCCTATAGCAATATTGATTTCCTCATTGTTACCCACTTAGGTCACACATCATGATGTTTATTAAAGTGAAACGTGACCTCCTAATCATGAAATAAGAAAAAATAAAACAAAACAAAATAGTGAAAAATAAAAAGAACCTTCCCTAAAACGGTAGTCCTCAGTCCACCTGTGGAAGTTCATTCATCCATGGCTGCCAAGTTTTCAGGTAAAGTTGCCTGTTATTATTTTCCCAGCCTGCAAATTCCTCTATTCTATTAATTTGTTGTATCTTATTTTTCCATACCTCCATAGATGGAGGTAGGGGGTCTCTCCAGTTCATAGCTATAAGAAGTTTAGCTGCGGCTAACATATGTGTAGGGAGATTATCTTTGGACGGTTTGAATCCTATCAGAACTGTTCAATCAAAGGGCATGTCCACCTTTATGTGAAACATTGTACCTCTCTCCTTCCCACACCTCCAGCATCGGTCATTGGTTGTGAACCCCACCATGAAAAAAAATCCAGCGTCTTATACCATGTCGTTATAACCTTGAAAGAGTTTTCTTGAAGACGTACACCTCTAGAGAAGCCACAGGCATGTTCCATGATATTTTCAGTGTCCTCTTTCTAAAAACACCTAACTAGATCCTTCTCCCATTGCAGTATATAATAAGGTGCTCTGTTTTCTAATAAGTTCTTTTAAATTAAAGAGATCAATCTCTTTGGAGGCGTGGGGAATAGTGTTAGATTTTCTAGCCATGATGGGTCTGAAAGAGGTAGGAAGATGGCCGACCTCACTTTACGAAAGGTATGAGTGAAATCTAATTTGTGCATGAGGAGGGGTGAGCCCAAATTATATGTGTTATGCAACTCAGAAATTGATGGGGCGTTCTCATTGTCTAGCAAGGATGCTATCTTTACGTCCTTCAATTTCTGCCACCAACTGCCCCCTGGATTCCATTTTTTATCCAGAAAGCTAGGTAAGACTGTCAGTGGGGCCAATTTAGAAAGTCCCCTGTTAGATTGAGGAAGAAGTGAGGTGTTACTACAGACCTTTCATTCCTCTGGTCATTTCGCCTATTACCTTATTGTGTAAATATGGTCCCATTAGGTGCCTTTCAATATCTAGATAAGGTGTGACCACTTTATCATTAGCTAACAGGGCCCATCTAGCCAACTTTATGGATCTGTAATATAAACTTAGGGGTGGGATTTCTCTACCAGACCTACCTTTCTTTTGTGTTCGATAAGAGTATGCAAGTCTCGGTCTTCTCTTACATTTCCACAGAAAGGTAGTAAACAATGTTTTGAAATCTATAAAAAACTGTTCTGTATTTTTTTGGGAGGGGTTAAATATATAGAATCTTGGGGAGAACAAATTTGGAGAGAAGATTCTTCCTACCAAACCAGGACATGTAAGGAATCTGTAGGGAGCTCAAATATGTCTTAAAGGGAATCTGTCACCTGGTTTGAGCATATTAAGGTGTTAGTACTGCCATGTACAATAAAATACCTTATTTCTTCCTGTAGCCTTAATTTTTTGTTTCGTGGTTTCATTAGCGATTATTATCCTACTCTGGAGCCCAGTAACTGCCCCCTACAGTGCCCAGCCCGCTTTCCTTTAGAGCCCAAGCACGCCTCATCCAGCATAAGTAACTACCCACACCCGAACTCTTTGCCGCCGCCCCTCTCCGCTATGTGAAATCTCACGCAGGCACAGTACCACGGACTGCCTGCACGATGTAGAAGCTTCTGAGGGCAAAAGCTTTAAATTTGTCACTGGGCTCGGCGCATGCCCAGTGACACATTTTAAGCTGTTGCCCTCAGGAGCTTCTACATCGCGCAGACAGTCCACGGTACTGCGCCTGCGTGAGATTTCTCATCGCGGAGGGGGGCAGAAAGTGTTTTTATTCTTAGTTTTTTCACATGTGTCTAGAGCTATAAGTTCCCCCCCAATGACAGCCTTATGAGCTTCCCACACCATAGGAGTAGATACATGTGTGCCCATATTCAACCTAAAGAATTCCTCCAAACTTCTTCTCCAGTTTTTCTATATGCATTGCTGATTCTAATAGCGTGTCATTTAGTCTCCAAGACCATGATCTTTGTGGAAGACATTTTAAGGCTATTGACATGTTAATTGGAGCATGATCTGATATCACTATGGCTCCTATATCAACCTTTTGCACCGCTTGTACATGTGAATCTGAGAGAAATAGTCAATGCGATGGTAAGAGGTGTGGACTGAAGAAAAATATGTAAAATCTCTATCAGAAGGACGTGTAAGTCTCCACATGTCTACTAAATGAGCTTCCGCTAGGGCTATTTTCAACTTTCTCCATTGTTTAAGGGAAAATTGAGAAAGGGATGGGGAGATATCCACAGAGGGCTCGAGAGCTATATTCAACTCACCCCCTAGGAGTACCACTCCTCCTGCATAATCTTTCAGTACCTTCAAAGATGAAATGGTCCAAGGTATTTTTTTTTATTAGGCAAGTATAGATTGGATATGGGTATTTTGGTATCATATAGTAGTCCTTGTATGATTATAAGCCTGCCTTCTGTGTCTACATATGATTTCACTAATTTAAATGGTATAATGTGAAAATGGGGAATTAGGGAGTTTTGGGATGTGATTGTGGAGAAAATGGGTCTCTTGTAAGAGCACAATGTCTGCTTGTGATTTGTGAAGTAGACTAAACACTTGCCTGCATTTTTGTGGTATATTGAGACCATTAACGTTATGAGATAAGACCTGAAGATCAGCCATAGGGAGTCTTTTGAAGAGGTCGTACCTGAGAAGTGAGGTTCCACCACAGATCACAGAGCAATTCTGATAAAACTATATAAAACACACAAAATAGAAAAAATATGAACATTTTTGAAAACCAATGAGTAGAAAGGTTTAAACCCTCTACATTGTCAGTGTCCCCTCTCTCCGCTAACCAGCACACAAAAATACAAAGGAAGCGAGAGAACCACGGAAAAGGCCACTGACTTGAGGGAGAGAGAGAACATCCATTATCAGCAAATAACGCTATATACACTTCCAGCATATTAAACCTGAGTATTTTATCTGCACACACCCCAGGTAAACGGTATGTATAGTATAAATTGTAATGTGCACACTTAGAACTCCTAACTTGGGTGAAAAAGAGAGGGGTCTGTCTGAGAGACTCAGTGTCACACAAAGGAGAGACTGAGGAAAGAGTAAGTCACTATAAATCTCTAACTCTCCTACCCTCAAAATATAGTGAAAGGGAAAGTTGGAGTATAAGGAGGAGAGGAAAGGCGATGAATGTGAGAAAGGCATCGTTATCTCTGTGTGAGATCCACTGTGGTCTAGTAGATTCTAGTGCAGGTTTTCTTCAAGTGTCCTCTTTATCTTGTACAGCTTTCTTCGCCCTGGGGGATTTGTTCTTACGAACCACTTGCCAATCCATGTTCTTCGGTAGGCTGGGTAGAGGTCAATCTTGGGCTATTGGTAGCCAGTGTGCACTTTTGAAAGGTTCAATGTCTAATTTCTCCCAGATCTCCGGAAAATCTGATCGTCTTCTGGCGGCCATCTTTAACCGTGGCTAGGCCGAAGGGAAAGAGCCAGTGTACCGGGGGCTTGTGCGCTCTGAGTGCTTCGGCGTGCGGTTTTAGCAACCTCTGTTTAGCTAAAGTACTCGGGGCTAAGTCTTGAAACACTTGGACTTTAGCTTCCTCATATGTTAATTCCTGATCTGGCTGCTTGCAACAGTGCTGCCGTGTCTAGGTAGCTCAAGAGGCCACATATAACATCTCTGGCGGGGGCACCGGTCTTAAAGCTCTATGAGCCCTCTCCACTACAATGGCGTTTGCTCTTTTTGGGCCCACTAGTGTGGAGAAGATAGCTGTTACCGCCTGAGGAAGCATGTCAGCTGCAATTTCCTCCGGTATGCCCCTAAGGCGAACATTCTTTTGCCTACATCTATTCTCTTGATCTTCTAACTGTAAGGCCATATTTAAATGCGTTTGGTGTGAGAGCAGAGCCTCTTGCAGGTACTCACTGTGGTGAATAACTTGTTGCGTGTCTTCCAGTGCTGCAACTCTGTCCCACCTCTTCTTTTATTTCAGTTTTAATATCTGTAATGTCTCTCTGTAAAGGTGACAGAGCCTTATATAAGACTTTCTTTAAAAAGGAACGAGAAAGTGGCAATTCCTCTGTTTCCCCCAGCCCCTCCGACATAGTGCAGGAGCTATCACCATCCGAATCATCTCCCACCACTGATACTTTTGCGGAACCCAGCGCCATCTTGCCTCTGCTTGCTGGAGAGGATCCTCTTTTCTCCAGGTATTTTCCATGTCAGATTGCCCCTTTTCACTTCTTGGCATACTCTGGCATATCTCCGTTCTGTCTCAGGCTGTTTTCACCATTTTTGTGCTGTATAGGCTCGTTAGTGAGGAGCTCTGAGATCAAGCAGCCATCACAGCGCACGGCTAGCTCTGCCCCCCCCCCCCCCCCCCAAAATATTCGCTCATCTCTAGTTATGAGAAATTAGAGCAAAAATAAAAGAAGTGACTGCATCCGTCCATGCACATGCACAGATATTAGTGTTTATTAACACGTGCAACATTTGGACCCAGAGAAGTCTATGTCATACTTACCTACACCAATCCTGTCCTCTGTGCTGCCTCCCATATATCCCTGTTTTGTTCATGTGCTCCAATAGCAACAGAAGCGTGGTGCCTTCACACGTCATGGGTAACTTACGCTTCTCATAGTAATTTCATTCTGTCCGTCTATTTGGTTACCTTTCACGCACGCTTCTGTTGCTATTGCCCTTGTACCGGGCATCCTGCTCCATATCTAGGGCGGGCCCCGGACGCTTTTTGTGGCTGGCAGCTATGGCGTGTGTGATTGGGGATATTTGGTACATCTGTGAGATGCATGCAGCTATATGTTACTCTGGATGAGGTTACATCTCACCTATGTTTCTGTGATTTAGCACCCGGTATTCTTGGCACGTTCCCCTGTCAGTACGGTATTTGTGAGGGTTTGTGGTTCCGTTACACGGGGCGCCCCATTCTCCCAGTGCCTTTTTGTTACTGTATGTTTATTTCATGTCTTAATAAATTTCATATATTTTATGAGTGTTCTCCAAATTTTTTATGGGGTTAATAGTTTTGTTCTTTTTTGGTTACACCACTGATCATTGACTGTGCTGCTACTTTACACATACCGTTCTGTATCAGCTCTGTGTACAGTGGTCCCTCAAGATACAATGGTCGTCCTGGAACCAATATTGTATGTTGAAACCATTGTAACTTGAGTAATCGGTTCCAAAGCCCTAAAATGTCAGCCAATATAAGAGAAAATGAAGATCTAAGAAAAATAAGCAGATAACTAAGACAGATAAGACAAGTCCTTACGTATAACAGTCAGGAACAACTGCTAACTAGCATCTAATCCAGCTATTTTACCTGGAAAGTGGCCTTCATTGGTTGGATCTGGGTCTGAGGGATTGTATGTTGAATCTAGTTTCCACTTACGAAGGGTCAGAAAAGACCATTGTATGTTGGAAATATTGTATCTTGAGGGTTCACTGTATATAAAAGAAAGCAGTATATCTAGTCTTATTTGAGTTACCAGTAAATTCTGGCAGTCACATTTTGATAATTTCTTTGCTTTATGTTCAGTAAAATATCTCCTAATACTTTCTTCTCTGTTATTTGTATAGGTAGTTTTGCAGTATGGGGCGGTTTATTCTCTATGATAGATTGCAGTATGGTTAAAATACGGGGAAAGGAAGATCCCTGGAATTCTATCACTAGTGGAGCTATGACCGGGGCGATTTTGGCTGCCAGAAGTAAGTATCTAGATTCGCAAAGAACAGTGTGTGGTTTTTGCTACATTTTGGTTATGCAGTTCGTTCATTTTACGGCTTGTCACCACTTTTGCAGCATGGCTTAAATTAGGCTACTTTCACACTTGCGTTTGGGGTTCCGCTTGTGAGATCCGTTTGAGGGCTCTCACAAGCGGCCCCAAAATGATCCGTTCATCCCCAATGCATTCTGAATAGATAAGGATCCGTTCAGAATGCATCAGTTTGGCTCCGTTCCGCCTCCATTCCTCTCTGGAGGCGGACACCAAAACGCAGCTTGCAGCGTTTTGGTGTATGCCTGGCCGTGCGGAGCCAAACGGATCCGTCCTGACTTACAATGCAAGTCAATGGGGACGGATCCGTTTGACATTGGCACAATATGGTGCAATTGCAAACGGATCCGTCCCCCATTGACTTTCAATGTAAAGTCAGGAGTCCCTATTAATATACCATCGGATCGGAGTTTTCTCCAATCCGATGGTATATTTTAACTTGAAGCGTCCCCATCACCATGGGAACGCCTCTGTTAGAATATACCATCGGATTTGAGTTAGATCGTGAAAACTCAGATCCGACAGTATATTCTAACACAGAGGTGTTCCCATAGTGATGGGGACGCTTCAAGTTAGAATATACTAAGAACTGTGGACATAACGGCCCGCGCTGGCCACCAATGAATTTAAAACTGGGGAGGGAGGGGGGTCTGGCACCTGCTGCCTGGCAGCACCTTATCTCTTACAGGGGGCTGTGATCTGCACAATTAACCCCTTAGGTGCTGCACCTGAGGGGTTAATTGTGCATATCATGGCCCCCTGTAAGAGATAAGGTGCTGCCAGGCAGCAGGGGCCGGACTCCACCCCCCCCCCCCCTCCCTCCCCAGTTTTAAATTCATTGGTGGCCAGTGCGGCCCCCCCTGTCCTCTCTCCCCAGTATTAAATTCATTGGTGGCCAGTGCGGCCCCCCCTCCCTAGTATTAAATTCATTGGTGGCCAGTGCTGTTCCCCCCCCCTCCCTCCCCAGTATTAAATTCATTGGTGGCCAGTGCGGCCCCCCCCCCCCCCTAATTAAAATCACCCCCCTTCGGGGTGGGAGGGGGGGCCGCACTGGCCACCAATGAAATGTAATACTGGGGAGGGAGGGGGGTCTGGCCCCCTGCTGCCTGGCAGCACCTGATCTCTTACAGGGGGCTATGATGCGCACAATTAACCCCTCAGGTGCGGCACCTGAGGGGTTAATTGTGCGTATCACAGCCCCCTGTAAGAGATCGGGGGCAGTTATGTACACAGTTCTTAGTATTTTCTAACTTGAAGCGTCCCCATCACCATGGGAACGCCTCTGTGTTAGAATATACTGTCGGATCTGAGTTTTCACGATGTGAAAACTCAGATCTGAAAAAGCTGTTATGCAGACGGATCCGTTCTGAACGGATGCAAGCGTTTGCATTATAGGTGCGGATCTGTCTGTGCAGATACCAGACGGATCCGCACCGAACGCAAGTGTGAAAGTAGCCTTATGCAAGATTTGTGCTTTAGTTTGATACAGTTTTCCAATTTTTGCTATTTTCCCAGATGGTCCTGTTGCCATGGTGGGCTCTGCTGCAATGGGTGGAATACTTTTAGCCTTGATAGAAGGAGCAGGAATCCTACTCACACGATTTGCCTCTTCACAGTTTGTAAATGGTAAGTATAGCAACACAGGCGCTTTTTGAACATAGATATGAAATGGGGTGGGATGCATGTTAATAGTTTGTCTAGTTTCTTCAATTTATCTTTAGTGTACATGTAAACGATGCAGGTTGTGTCTGATGTTGGCTCAGGCTTTGTTCAAGATGGATGTGAAGTCTTTCATATGTTTCCCCTCTATCTTAAGGTCCACCAATACCAGAGGACTCAACCCAGCTGAGCCCAGCATCCCCCTTTGGAAGTTACCAGCAATACCAGTGAATGACTGATATCAAAGACTCTGGATCAATTACCATCATGCCCTGTGCACATTTGGATCCTTTGGCTACTACTAAGTTATGGTTGTGACTATGAATGCATGGACTACGAAGGGACTTGGGACACAAACAAGTTCTATATAACTTATATAGTTAGGCTCATCTAATGAGGGCTACAAAATGATATGGAGGTATTAGTTCTCCATTCACAGGTTTCGCCCACGAATATTTCAAGTATTCTTATAAATAATGTATACTTGATTTTATGTTGACCCTACCAAACATATACGATCAAACGCTCTTTAAGCCTAAATTCGGCATTTATTCTTCTTGAGATGTAAAACTGAAAAAGCTCAGCAGTTTTAAACTATTGTTGCAAGAAAATCTGGCATTTCTGTACACTATAGGTCGGTATCATTTATATTTTGTATCCAATGGATATTGTGCTGTACACAGTTTGCCGCATGTTTCAGATTGACATGGCTATGTTCCAATACTAAAGTACCATGTTGGTGTTTCAAAGTTCCTGTATGATTTCTTTAAATGATGTTGATGCATACTTTTTATATGACACCTTGTAGCCATGGTTTTATGGACGCATTCAACCTAGGACAAACAAAAGCATTGAAGCCATACATATATTATGTTCACTGTTTTAATTTGTACATTTTCTTACAACTTCATAAATGGCCTTTTCAACAGTTAGGAAACTGTCAACTGTTGTGGGTAAAAAAATAGATTGAACGGTCGCATAATATAAAGTTAGAGACTATTTGAAAATGTTCTTGTTTGACATTTTTTTTTATTTTATCTATAGCTCTATGTAAGTTTAGTCACTAGGAAGATAGTATACTCACACAGTGTTGTTGTGCTGCAGGTTTGCAGTTGAAGCTCAAAACTGCAGCAATTCGCTGCAGAACCACACAATATCTTTGCCATGTGGCAAAAAATGCTGCACAGCCACACCATATGGTTCTGTCTTTATGCCTTGGTAATTGTTAGGGCCCTGGACATTACATGAACTTCCATTGATTTTCAATGTTTGTGTATTGAAGCAATTCTTCTGCAACAAGCCTTTGGAGAAATCAAAGGTGGGACACCTGCACCTACAATGAGAACAGAGCGGGGAGAGCTGTGGCTGGAGGACCCTGGATTTCCTGGGGTCTGTCCACCACCAAGCACTGCTCCCATAGAAGTAAATAAGAAGGCACGCGCGGCCCCTGCTCCCATTCATTTCTATTTTCGGCGGCCCTATAGAAATAATTGGAGGGCAGCTGTGCACGCGCAGTGTGCCCTCCGTTCATTTCTCCGCTCCATTCTCATTGTAGGTGCGGATCCCACCTCTGGGGCCCACACCTATCAGACAATGGGGGCATATCCTAGCAATATGCCCCCATTGTGTGTGATGGTAGAAGCCCTTTAACACTAACCAGCCACTTTAAATGCTTGTCTGTAAAGCTTAAAGAGGACCTGTCATTACTAAATGCAATGCAATCTGCAGGCAGCATGTTATAGTAAGGCCTCTTTCACACTGGCGTGTGCGGCCCGCAATGCACGAGCACAGTCCGTGGGGCAGCCGCAGCGGATTGCGGACCCATTCACTTGATAGGACATCTTTTTGCGGAACGGAAGTACGGGACGAAACCCCACGGAAGCACTCCGTAGTGCTTCCGTAGGGTTCTGTACCGCACCATTCCGCATCTCCGGATTAGTCGACCCATTCAAGTGAATGGGTCCGCATCCGTGATGCGGAATGCCCACAGAACGACGCCCGTGTATTGCGGGCCGCAATACGGCAACGGGCCGCACACGCCAGTGTGAAAGAGGCCTAAGAGTTAAGAGATTTATATAGATTTGTGGAAAAAGATTTAGTAAAACTTGTATTTTATGCATTTAAGGCCCCTTTCAGACGAGCGAGTTCCACACGCTGGACTCGCAGCATGAGTATGAAGCAGCTCCTGCCCTGACCAGGCCACATAGCATTATATTGATTTATGATGGTATGTAACCCTTATAGTTCTGGAATGTATTGGATAACACTGACTGACTCATTGCTGGGAGGTCAGGACGGCAGCTGCTGCATACTCACGCTGCAAGTCCTGAGTGTGGAACTCTCTTGCCTGGAAGGAGTCTTAATCTCTCCTTTTTATGACTTTAGTTGTACATGTGGGAGGAGTTGTCAGTGATTGGTAGCATTCTCTGTGTAAGTATGTATACAGAGATAGCTGTTCACGAGGGTGGTCTTAAATTGATTTTCTCGCTCGTATCATTGGGGGACACAGACCGTGGGTATAGCTGCTTGCTGCCACTAGGAGGCGACACTAGGCTGAAAACTGTTAGCTCCTCCGCCAGCTATACCCCCTCCAGCCTGGAGAGAGCATATCAGTTTTTAGCTTAGTGTCGTAGGAGGCAGACCTCCCTGCTTTTGCAGGGCGGCTTACTTTTATTATTTTATTTTTTTCCTTTTTAGGTTTGGGGAAACAGAGTCGCCTAGCCACTCTGTCTACCCCGGGAGCAAGGCCGGTGTCGGAATCCCTCACCGCTCGCCCTCCCCAAGAAACAAAAGTGGACCAGGGCAGCCCTGCTTCCCGCCAGCCAAGGGGTCACCTGAATCCGGCGAGACCCTCCGCCATTCCAGTCTCCTGCCACTTCGGGTGCCAGCGGCTGAAGAGGTGACCCTGCTGGTACTCTGAGAAAGGGTGAAGAGAAGAGGATAAAGATGGGGTGAGTAGTCCGCATTGGGTGAGTATCCTCAGCCCCCCTTCCCCTTGGTCACCTTATCATAAGATGGAGGACATTTTTCTTCAAGTGGGCCATTCCCTGGTGAGGGCTCCACATTACCTCAGGCTCCAATGTAAAGCTATGGCTGTGGCTTGATAGGTTGAGCAGCCATTACTGGTGAATTGATGGTGTGTGGGAGACTGGGGTTCTGGGCCTGTGTCCTCCCTCAGGAAACTCCTCATGTAGTGCAGCCTCACGTTATACGGCCTGCGGGGTGAGCTCCCGCAGCCGGTGTACAGCCAGGGCGCTTGAGAGCGCCGCTCCGGTCACTCCACTTCCCGGCCGGCGCCAAAAATTTAGGCTCCGGCTTCTCTTCGGGCCTACCGGGACTCAGCCCGTGCAGTTTTTTATGCGGCCACGGGATGGGTCCCCGCAGCAGGGGACGCGAGTGGACACATCTGCCCACTGATCCAAGTCCCTCTGTGGTAGCCGGCCGGCTGTACCGCCCGGTCGGCTGTGCGCCGAACTTTATGTCCCGGCTTTGCGGCCTACTAGGCCGCAACTTTCATTCCGGTTATGGAGGGGGCGGGTTCGTCCTTTAGGCGCGAATTCTCCCCGACTAGCTGTCCCTCCTCCCCAGGTGCCCGCTGAGCTCCGCCTCCGGTCCTCTGAGCTGGGTTAACCCTTTATGGCAGGTCGCATTTTTTGCAGCCGGCACTGGATTATCCAGTGTCCCCTTTCTGCAGGCCAAATACCTTAAGTTTAGGAATTTAACCCCTTCCTGCCGCTTTTTCATTTAGCGGGGGCATCACAGGTAGTCCTGCCCCCCTCAGTCCATTTCACCGCATGTCCACCCTGGTGGTGGGGTACGGGACTGGGCCCATGTCCTATCCGGACAGGGGAGGATTGCTCACAGTTTCCCAATCCTCCCTCCGGGCTGTTTGGTTGGGAAAGCACACATGAAGAATTCCCAGACCACCCTTCTGGGTCGTCTGGTGTATATGCCACCACCTGTGAAATCCAGGGGAGCACATCTGAGGGATTCCCAATCCGCCATACGGGCCGTTTGGTTGATAATGCTCCACCTGCACAAATCCAGGGGAGCACATTTGAAGGATTCCCAATCCGCCCGCTAAGGCCGTTTGGTTGATTATACTCCACCTGCACGGATCCAGGGGAGAACATCTGGAATATTCCCAATCCGCCCGCTGAGGCCGTTTGGTTGATAATACTCCACCTGCACAAATCCAGGGGAGCACATCAGAAGGATTCCCAATCCGCCCGCTGAGGCCGTTTGGTTGATAATAATCCACCTGCACAAATCTAGGGGAGCACATCTGAAGGATTCCCAATCCGCCTGCTGAGGCCGTTTGGTTGATTATACTCCACCTGCACAAAGCCAGGGGAGCACAGCTGATGGATTCCCAATCCACCCTCTTGGGTCATTTGGTTGATAATCCACATGCGCAATCCAACGGAGGACCTCTGGCAGTTCCCAATGCACCCTCCTGGGTCGTGGGTTGATTGAGTGCCGCCCACACAATCCAGTGAGCGGTCATGTAGAGATGCCGATTCCACCTCCTGGGTGGTTTGATTGTTATATCACCACCGACACAGCCTGCAACTGCCATAGCTAGATGCTGAGAGGTAGAGCTGCGCACGAGCAGGACACTTTCCTCCTCGGTCTCCTCCGCACCTCCACCCTTCCTCATTAGAGTGATATTCAGAACCCTCCCTTCTGGCAGGGGTTGGTTCTGAGGGAACAGGGGATCAGTTCTGCGGACTCTTATATGAATCTTCTAGATTGCATCCATGCTACCAGCAGTACTGATTGTATGCATTACCCCCTTCCTTAGGTGGCATTTGCATTACTACTGGATACAGTACTTACCCTTTGTATTCCCTCCTTCCACAGGTGGACTGACTGCACTCGCACTGGTCAGTGCCAGCCGTTCGCGTCCCCCCTTTCGGTAGTTGACGGATTTGCTGTTCCACTGGGTACAGTACTGGCATTATGCATTAGCCTCTCTCATAGGAGGCGTTATGGCATTATCACGGGTGGCAGTGTTTACCGTAAGTATTACCCCCTTACATAGGTGGAGGAATTTCTCTACCCACCGGGTACGGGACTAATCATATGCATTATCCTCTTCCATAGGGGGGTAATTCTCTGCCATTGGGGTCAATTCCTGCTGGGTGCATTACCCCCTGCCATAGGTTAGGTACTTGCGCTAACTCAGGATACAGTACTTCCTATATATTTTTCTCCCCTTCATAGGTGGAGTAATTGCACTTCCATTGAGTGCAGTGCTTACAGTACGTGTTACCCCCTCCATTGGAGGGGTTATTACACTACCGTTGGATACGGTTCTGATTTATCTCCCTACCTCCCTTCCTTGACGGAGGATTGCGATCCCACTGAAGACTATTCAACAGTCGTGGCATTACCCCCTTCTACAACTAACAGGAAATCATTGAGCATCTATGCATGCTTTAATTCAACTAAGCCGCGACACTTGATACCTTGGCTTCCTTCACAGGTAGGCCGCGGCAACAGTCGTTACCATTGGTGCCTGGTACTCTTCATCTAGTGGTATATGGATACTGGGGCTGCTCCCATATTGTATCCTCCCGTTTCTTCTGGTACTGGTTGTTGGCGCAGATATGTCGACCTTTGTTCTCTCAGGGGGGTCACTCAGCAACACTCAGGTGCCCTAGAGATTCCCATCCCCATGGGCCTCCACCGTTCAGGTCGGTCAGAAATTGGTCCTCTACAACGTGTGGTGTGCACGCCATTATACAAATGTTGGGATTACGATCCAGAGAGCCCAAGGTTGCACTGACTCTGTATTCTGGGCCACCACTCTTCCTTATTAGGTGAGGGTGTTTTGCTGGCATTCTGCATTGGCTACTACGGCGTGTTCTCTAAGTCAGGATGGCCGAGTGGTCTAAGGCGCCAGACTCAAGAGTTAATCTCTTCCGTGTATGGGGTGTTCTGGTCTCCAAATGGAGGCGTGGGTTCAGATCCCACTTCTGACAGAAAGCAGGGGAAATTTTCACATTAGGGCTGGAGATCGAACTCGCGGCAGTGGGTCAGCCCCCTCAGATAGGGGTTCTACCCTGGCACTGCTTCGGCGGTTGCTCTTGTTTTGCCCCCTTTTTAGACGGAATGCCTCAGGATGGCTCTGGTTGACTGAGAGAGCATGGTTCCATGCTACTTCTGGGTGTCCTTAGGCCTCTCCCTCAGTTTTATGCTGGGAGGAGCAGGCTGTAGCTCTTACTGTACAAGGGGTATTTGCACCTCCACTACATGCTAGGGTTCCTACTGCACAGTTCCTTCGTCAGACGGCGGTTTCTTCTGACCCTGGAATTGGTATCCTGTACGGTGTGGCCTCCTCCTCAGCTGGAGTGTGGCATTTGCGTTACTCTGGTGGCTTCCCTTGTATGGGCTCCTCCTCAGGGGTGTATTACATTACCACGAGATTGTGTAAAGTGCCAGTCTCTGATGGCAATGGGCTTTTGCCCTGGCCTCTTAATGGTCTTCATTACTGTTAATTGTCCGTTGCTCTGACAACTATTGTTCTTGTGTCGTCAACTCTGGTTTTGCATTGGCGTAAATGCCATAGCTATCAGCACCTTACTTTGGGTGCGCTCGACTGGGTAGCTTAGTCCCTGTGGCACTCATCTACCACTACAGTGATACCTTCCTTCAGATATGATTACTTCTGTGTCACATCAAGCGATGGTGGTCATTCCTTTCACTGCTCCTTCCGGGGGTGGACTACGGTCCCCCCACGCCAGGCTGAGCGGGTGTCTGTCACGCCTTGCCACCACTGGTAGGGATTTCATTCCTGGAACGGAACACCCTTTTTTCTTTCCTGTCCTTCCTCTAGCTGGATTGCTGTCCATCTTTCCCTTCGGTCTACTTGACCGGTAGCAATGGGTTGTATAGATTATGGGCTTTCCATTACCGGTTTCTTTTACCCAGAGGAGGATCCTGCGAACCTAGATTTTGGTTCTGCTTCCACAGTTGTGGCCAGCAACCGGCTTCGTCCCATCGATCTGTAGATCGCTGGAGGCGTTTCAGGGACAAACAAGCCCTCCCTCTGGGGCTTCTTCTTCTTTTTATTTCTAGGAAGGCGGCATTCCAGATGGCAGGATATGCCATCCGACGGCTTTCCGAGTTGATAGCGCCTTCTTGTACGTCCATTTGTCATTTGCATCAGGCAGTGCTCCGCCCAGAATTTTCTTTCTTGCGGAAGGTCGCCGCTTTCTGCGTCATCTCAGAAATGTTTTTCTCTTCTTTCTCCCTCGTATTTTTAAGGGCGGGCTCTCCATCAGCCATCTATTTTGGCCTCTGAGATTTGCTGGTCCAAATCTGGCGCGTTCCGCTGTATGGACTTTTACCTGGTTTTCTTGGAGGTCCTTGTCATAGCTGGCGACTTCCAACGGGATGTTTTTTCCTGGGATGTCTGCCTGACGGTTGCTTCCTAGCGGAGTGATGACCTGCCCGACCAGCGGTCGTCACTTCTCGGGTTCATCTACTCCAGGCATTGCTTCTAGAAGGCAGCGTCTTGGTCTTCCGGCAAGTTCACTGAGTTTTCCGAGGGCTTTTCTAGACATCAACTGTTGCTGCTCCAGGCAGCAAGATCTTGCAGGCGGCAGCGGATTACGCATCCTCGAGGGCGTTTTTTCTCCATGGACTGCTTTAGGACGTCCCACGGTCTGTGTCCCCCAATGATACGAGCGAGAAAACGAGATTTTTGTGAACTCACCTGTAAAATCTCTTTCTCGCGTAGTTCATTGGGGGACACAGCTCCCACCCAGTGTTCTGTTTGCCGCAAATAATGGCGGTTGGTGGGCCAGTATGGTCCTCAGTTCTGGTTCAATCCGACTGAGGTTTGTCAGTTATTGGTTGTTTACTGTATGTTCCTTATTGATTTTTTTTCTCCTACTCCTATTGCTTGGGCACAAACTGATAACTCCTCCCCTGCAGGCTATACCCCCTCCAGCCTGGAGAGAGGATATCACTTCTTAGCCTAGTGTCGCCTCCTAGTGGCAGCAAGCAGCTATACCCACGGTCTGTGTCCCCCAATGAACTATGCGAGAAAGATTTTACAGGTGAGTTCACAAAAATCTTGTTTTCCGAGATTCTGATAATGATGGCCTACCGTCAGGATCGGTCATTAATATCAGATTGGCGGGGGTCTGACTCCTGGCCCCCTGCTTATCAAGCTATTTAAAGTGGCATTGGCTCCCCGGAGAGAGATTCCGCATCTTTCTAAGCCAGTGACAGTGTTCATCGGCCATGTGGCCTAGGCGCGGGTCAGTCCCAATTCAAGTGAATAGTACAGACCTGCAATACCAAGAGGGGTTGCTATCCAATGCACAGCACTGTGTTCTGTAAACTCTGAGGAGGCCATGGTGCTCACTGGAGCGCCGTGGCCTCCTGAAACAGCTGTTGTATGGGGGTCCTGGGTGTCTGATAACATACCCTGAGGATAAGTCATCAATATCAGAATCCCACGGACCTAACTGTACTATGGACAAAGAAGGCATTACTTAATTGGTCGGCCCAATTTATCCACACCTGAAACATACCTGAAACAACCCTGCTAGTGCTAGGCGATGGACCCGGAATGTTCCTAGTCTGTAAGGTCTCTGTCGGTATATTAAGGCCTCGTTCACACTGGCGTGTGCACCCTTTTGCCGTATTGTGGACTGCATTTGCGGATCCGCAATACACGGGTGCCGTTCCGTGGGCATTTCACATCACTGATGCGGACCCATTCACTTGTAATGGGTCCGCAAATCCGGAGGTGCGGAATGGAACTCTACGGAGTGCTTCTGTGGGGTTTCGTCCCGTACTTCCGTTCCGCCAAAAGATAGGACATGTTCTATCTTTTTGCGATCTGCCCCACGGACTGTGCTCGTATATTGCGGGCCGCACACGCCAGTGTGAAAGAGGCCTAAGACTGGAACACCATTCAGCTGTATGCGAGTAGGAACTACACGTGGCACACGCTGGCGCTCCAAGACCCGCAAAGTGGTGGCAGAAGAGCTTTGTGTCGATGTTCGACCAGACAATGACGTGTTGGAACTGCACCAGAGCGGCTGCTGCCTTGGCTGAAAATGAACGGCGATGGTCATAAAATGCCGTACCACCACCTTATATAAATAAAGATCCAACTCCTCCCTCCTATGTGGGCTAACTGAACAGACAACATCCCGAAATAAACTAAACGCTAGGACAAATTCTGAAAACACTTAGCTTCCTATTGAGTCTAACATCTTTAGACTTTAGAATAATAGACACTTCCCCACAGGGTATCGTCTTATTATCAGGGACAGGGACCTCATGCATTGCTTTAAAGGGAATCTGTCACCTGCTTTTACCATTTTAAGCTGGCACCATCGCTATGTTGACTAAATTACCTTATTTCCAGCAGTCTTCTTTTTACTTTATTTCGTTTTGTAGTTTTGATATAAAAGCAATTTTTATGTTATGCTAATTAGGGTCCAAGGAGCCCAGAGGGGCATTTTTTTCACCCTCCGGAGCCCAGTGACGCCCCCCCTGCAGTGCCCAAGAACGCCTCCTGATCATCAAATAACCTCCCACAGCCCCGGCAAACGGTTCTGCCCCCTCCCCACGTCATAGTCTACCTTATAGAAATGCCCCGTCCTTCTTCCTGTCTGCGGCCAGAAAACTCGGGCAGGCGCAGTACTGCCAGCGGCCTGTGCCTGCACGATCATCAACCTCCTGAGGGCAACAGCCTCAAAAGTCTCACTGGGCATGCGCCGAGCCCAGTGATGTGACCTGAGCGCTGTTGCCCTCAGGACGTTGATGATCGCGCAGGCCGCTGGCAGTACTGTGCCTGCGTGAGTTTTTTGGCCGCAGACAGGAAGAAGGACGGGGCATTTCTATAAGGTAGACTATGACGTGGGGAGTGGGGGCGGAACCGTTTGCTGGGGCTGTGGGAGGTTATTTGATGATCAGGAGGCGTTCTTGGGCACTGCAGGGGAGCGTCACTGGGCTCCGGAGAGTGAAAAAAATGCCCCTCTGGGCTCCTTGGAACCTAATTAGCATAACATAAAAATTGCTTTTATATCAAAACTACAAAACGAAATAAAGTAAAAAGAAGACTGCTGGGAATAAGGTACTTTAGTCTAAATAGCGATGGTGCCAGCTTAAAATGGTAAAAGCAGGTGACAGATTCCCTTTAAGTAACGACGCTAAATTAACATCCTTACCCTCGAGGATGCCCTGACAAATGTTGGCTGGGATGAGATGTGACGGTGCTATACTGGGCACATTAACTAAACCACCAGTAGCACTGGATTGAGATGTTGAGGCCACTGAAGGTCTCTGCACCATTAAACTAGATGCCACACCCCTACTTTCCACAGGCTCCAGCCTAGCCTGGACGTCTGAAATGGACATGGCCATTGAATTGATGACTGCATGCAGCTGGGTAAGAGATGTCTGTATAGTGTTCATGGACACTATGACCTGACTAGGACCTGCCAACTCTGAAGACAGTAGGTGGTAAAGTTCTGCTTTCCTAGCTGTTGCTGGGTAATAAATTCCTCTCTTCAACAATTCCGCCGTCAGCTTGGGAATAGTCCAAGACCTCATTGAAGGAACATCCCCCCATTCAGAATGTAGATCAATACTTCCATGAAATGAAGACATGCCCTCGATGTCCGAGTCATGTGACATTGTGCAACTAAAACAACACAAATGAAAAAGTAAGCGACCAAAGCAGCCCCCTAGTAGTAACACCTCTAACAGACCCGAGCCACCTGGTGCCTGCGATGTGACAAGCTTCCGAAACCGTGCCCGTAGATGTGACGTGGCTGTTAAATATCATGCCTATATCCACCACCAATTATCTAGTAATCGTGGCTATAACTATGACAGGACTACTCTCTCTGCTGCTGTACGCCATAGTTGTAGTCGTGACTGAACTGTCGTAACCTGTGCAACAATACACACCCAGTTTGACGTAACTCTAACGCTGGGTTCAGACGTGAGCGTTCGCGATGGAGTGCTCTGTATGCGCGATTGTACCGGCGTTTACAATCGCGCATACAGAGACAAGCAAACGCAAGTCTATGTACGGGAACGCGCGACAAAACGCCCCAACGAAGCTCAGGAACTTTTTTGAGCGTCGGGCGTTTTACAGCGCGATCGTACGCGCTGTAAAACGCCCAGGTGAGAACCATTCCCATAGGGAAGCATTGGTTTCTCCTTGTTGAGCGTTTTACAGCGCGTAGGAACGCGCTGTAAAACGCGCAAGTGTGAACTTAGAGTCAGTGCTGCTGCCTTGTCCTGGCAGACCAACTAACTCCTACGCCCAATTAGTCAGACGCTGAAAACTGTAACTAAGAACCGTCCCCCTGCTTTCGGATCAGCAGTCAGAACAACTGCCGATTCTCCCTGTATCAGTTGAGATAACTCCATCAGGAATGTGTAGTGAGATCTGGGACACCGCTGTGACATGACTGATATATTACTTATGATCATTGTGATTTCTACAGACAACCTAATAACCACGCCGTATCTCCTCCTCCTCCTGGGGAAGAAGCCATACCCTATTATCAGACCATGTAGATAAATACATGGTATTATCCACTGCATATACCCCAAAAGATCTATCTAATCCTATCTTACTGATGTGCTAACATTTTCCCCCTTTTATTCAATTTATTTATTATTTCGGAACACCAACCCCAGTACGCATGCACTGCTGCGCGGACACTTGGAAGGTGGCACAGAAGACAACCCCAGTGCGTATGATCCGCGCAGATCGCTGGCTGTTAGTGGAACGCGGGGTCCACTACTGAAGATCAGCCCCCCCCCAACCCTCAAGTGCGTGCCCGGAGCGTCTGACCGTGACCGCTCTGAATAAGGCCCACTTACCAGCCGCACAACATGCCCTACTAACAACGGCCCAACCCCTGCTGAACAACCGCTCCCCCGATACGACAACAAACATTCTTCCGCTGCACCCTCCGATGAAGAAAACGCCACTGGATGCCGCCGACCCGGAAACGCTGAAAATCGCCAAGCCTACATCAGCCTGAGGCCAGCAGGTGAGTATAAATAGGCCCGTCAATCAGCCAGCCGCCCCGATGTGCTTTAACTGCAGATTGTTAGCTTTAATTTGAGGGTATTTACATCCAAATCAGGTGAACGGTGTAGGAATTACAACAGTTTGCATATGTGCCTTCTATTCCATCATTATCCCAATTACAATGAGCAGATAAAAGGTTCAGAGTTCATTTCGTGTGCTATTTGCATTTGGAATCTGTTGCTGTCAACTCTCAAGATGAGATCCAAAGAGCTGTCACTATCAGTGAAGCAAGCCATCATTAGGCTGAAAAAACTAAACAAACCCATCAGAGAGATAGCAAAAACATTAGGTGTGGCCAAAACAACTATTTGGAACATTCTTAAAAAGAAGGAAATCACCGGTGAGCTGAGCAACACCAAAAGACCCGGAAGACATCGGAAAACAACTGTGGTGGATGACCAAATAATTCTTTCCCTGGTGAAGAGAACACCCTTCACAACAGTTGGCCAGATCAAGAACACTCTCCAGGAGGTAGGTGTATGTGTGTCAAAGTCAACAATCAAGAGAAGACTTCACCAGAGTGAATACAGAGGGTTCACCACAAGATGTAAACCATTGGTGAGCCTCAAAAACAGGAAGGCCAGATTAGAGTTTGCCAAACAACATCTAAAAAATCCTTTACAGTTCTGGAACAACATCTAATCAGTGAAGCATGGTGGTAGCGTCATGGCATGGGCATGTATGGCTGCCAATGGAACTGGTTCTCTTGTATTTATTCATGATGTGACTGCTGACAAAAGCAGCAGGATGAATTCGGAAGTGTTTCAGGCAATATTATCTGCTCATATTCAGCCAAATGCTTCAGAACTCATTGGACGGTGCTTCACAGTGCAGATGGACAATGACCTAAAGCATACTGCAAAAGCAACCAGAGTTTTTTAAGTGAAAAAAGTGGAATGTTATGCAATGGCCAAGTCAATCACCTGACCTTAATCCGATTGAGCATGCATTTCACTTGCTGAAGACAAAACTGAAGGGAAAATGCCCCAAGAACAAGCAGGAACTGAAGACAGTTGCAGTAGAGGCCTGGCAGAGCATCACCAGGGATGAAACCCAGCGTCTGGTGATGTCTATGCATTCCAGACTTCAGGCTGTAATTGACTGCAAAGGATTTGCAACCAAGTATTAAAAAGTGAAAATTAGATTTATGATTATTCTGTCCCATTACTTTTGGTTCCTTAACAAGTGGGAGGCACATATGCAAACTGTTGTAATTCCTACACCGTTTACCTGATTTGGATGTAAATACCCTCAAATTAAAGCTGACAGTCTGCAGTTAAAGCACATCTTGTTCGTTTCATTTCAAATCCATTGTGGTGGTGTATAGAGCTAAAAATGTTAGAATTGTGTCGATGTCCCAATACTTATGGACCTGACTGTATATACACACATCTATATGTACACACACATACATAGATATACACACACACATACACAGATGTACATAGATATACACACACATACACAAATGTACATAGATATACATACACATGTACATAGATATACACAGATATACACACATATACAGTTGCAAGAAAAAGTATGTGAACCCCTTTGGAATGATATGGATTTCTGCACAAATTGGTCATAAAATGTGATCTGATCTTCATCTGAGTCACAACAATAGTCAATCACAGTCTGCTTAAACTAATAACACACAAATAATTTTTCCTTCGATGATAGCAACCCGTCCAGGCCCTAACGCAGCAAAGCAGCCCCAAACCATGATGCCCCCACCACCATACTTCACAGTTGGGATGAGGTTTTGATGTTGGTGTGCTATGCCTCTTTTTCTACACACAGTGTTGTGCGTTTCTTCCAAACAACTCAACTTTGGTTTCATCTGTCCACAGAATATTTTGCCAGTACTGCTGTGGAACATCCAGGTGCTCTTGTGCGAACTGTATACGTGCAGCAATGTTCTTTTTGGACAGCAGTGGCTTCCTCTGTGGTATCCTCCCATGAAATCCATTCTTATTTAGTGTTTTACATATCGTAGATTCGCTAACAGGGATGTTAGCATATGCCAGAGACTTTTGTAAGTCTTTAGCTGACACTCTAGGATTCTTCTTCACCTCATTGAGCAGTCTGCGCTGTGCTCTTCCAGTCATCTTTACAGGACGGCCACTCCTAGGGAGAGTAGCAGCAGTGCTGAACTTTGTCCATTTATAGACAATTTGTCTCACTGTGGACTGATGAACAGCAAGGCTTTTGGAGATACTTTTATAACCCTTTCCAGCTTTATGCAAGTCAACAATTCTTAATCGTAGGTCTTCTGAGAGCTCTTTTGTGCGAGGCATCATTCACATCAGGCAATGCTTCTTGTGAAAAGCAAACCCAGAACTGGTGTGTTTTTTATAGGGCAGGGCAGCTGTAACCAACACCTCCAATCGCATCTCATTGATTGGACTGCAGTTGGCTGACACCTCACTCCAATTAGCTCTTGAAGATGTCATTAGTCTAGGGGTTCACATACTTTTTCCACCTGCACTGTGAATGTTTACATGGTGTGTTCAATAAAAACATGGTAACATTTAATTCTTTGTGTGTTATTAGTTTAAGCAGACTGTGATTGTCTATTGTTGTGACTTAGATGAAGATCAGATCACATTTTATGACCAATTTGTGCAGAAATCCATATCATTCCAAAGGGTTCACATACTTTTTCTTGCTACTGTATACACACACAAACATACACAGATATACATAAAACGCCATTTCTTTTCTCTTGAGACTCTAAATTTAATTTATGCAATTAATGAAAACAAAGGTGCAATCAATTATGCAAAATATATGTAATAATTTATTTATAAATGAGTAAAAATCCAATATAAAACAGACATAAGATCAATGGATAGACAAATTGACGCAGTACCAACAAACCACCACTAGATAGTGGTGTAACCCACTATTGCTTTCTCACCAGCATAAAATTATCCGAAGATTAATGAAATATATATCATACACAATTGAATATAAAAAGGATAAACACGGATTAATACTGGAAGCATAACTAATCCACTGTCTCCTTATGACCAATCAAAAATATATATATGATATTAATATGATATTATATCCCACTCGGCAATCATACTATGGAAATATAATTTCCCAAAGGTTTTTCCTCTACTCAGATAATGTCAAATCTCCCTTTAGCAATATGCATCTTTGCTAAGAGGACAACTAGCATTAGGGAGGTGTTTAACACTATATGTTCCCTCAGTATGGGGACTCTTGACTATATGCCGAGAGGAATATTTTATTAATACCACAATCCGTAAATACAAATATACGTTACCGGGTCAAGGATGAACAGGGTTTCGGGTGTGACCAGTTCTCAAAACTCTTCCAGTAGACAAAAATTAATCCAAGTTTCTTTTTGTTGTTGAAGTAAACTGTTAGTTGCAGTTTCAGTTGAAGAGTGTAGATCCCGTATAACCTTTTACATGCACACTTTATACCCCATGTTATCTAAGAACTCCTCCCCTTCTAGATTAGGGATCTCCAATCAGACAAAATGGGTGTATTCGTATGCAGATACCAATGATGTCATTTTAACCCTTGGAATACTGGTGAAAATGATATACTATTATCCATCTACCTCTAGATGGCACTGTTGTACCACATAACAATTTCAACATTAATTCTAAATACCTAATACATTAACATGACCTTTTTAACCTCCCCAATATGCATCAGTATTAAGGGTTTCTTCCTGACATTTTAATTACCCCTAATCTAGACATGTTGGAGTCACCATCTTCTACTGTCTTCTTATGGACAATGGTTCCTTTTACTTGACATCCGGGTTCATTAACTTGCCCACATGGCTGGCTAATAATATTCAGCTCTCCTCATGACACCCAATTAGTAGGAAGACAACTTCAATACTCTCTAAACCTTAAAAAGTCTATATGGTCAGTGGGATACACACGGCATAAAATATATATTCTAAATGATTTTATATATATATATATTTTTATATATATATATATATTATTATGAGCAGATGTGGTATATCTGTTAATGCTATGATGGGTCCTACAGACATGTGTCTGTGAGAGAGAACCATTTGAATAGCAATGTATTGTTTTACTTCATTACAAAGTCATTAGGGAAGTCTACTTTATAGGAAGAATTGTAAAATGTCCCATTCATGTCTTCATAATTATATTCTATATATTCCTGTGTGGTGTATTTAAATTTGCAACATATCTTAACCAATGAATTATATAATATGTCATCTATGTGTAACAGTGTGTTGCTATATATATATATATATATATATATCAACACACTGTTACACATAGATGACATATTATATAATTCATTGGTTAAGATATGTTGCAAATTTAAATACACCACACAGGAATATATAGAATATAATTATGAAGACATGAATGGGACATTTTACAATTCTTCCTATAAAGTAGACTTCCCTAATGACTTTGTAATGAAGTAAAACAATACATTGCTATTCAAATGGTTCTCTCTCACAGACACATGTCTGTAGGACCCATCATAGCATTAACATATATACCACATCTGCTCATAATAATTTTAAGAGACAATACACTCTTATGTCCCTACAAACATTTTACCTAAACTGAACTCAGCATAACCTCATCTCGGCCTGTTTTAATCCTATAGAGAAATATTACTCTGGTTCAATTTGTCTCTACTCTTAAAGGCAATGAGCATTGACATTTAAACTATAATATCTTCATATAAGACTGTACACTTATGAAAATGCATGACAATACACACACATACACAGATATACACACACACATACATAGATATACACACACAGATACATAGATATACACACACAGATATACACAAACACACACACACACATATATACACACACACACACACACACAGATATACACACACACACACACACAGATACACACACACAGATATACACACACACAGATATACACACATACACACACATAGATATACATACACACACATATACACAGATATACACACACATACATAGATATACACACACATACATAGATATACACACACAGATATATACACACACACACACACAGATATACACACACAGATATACACACACACACACACACACACACACAGATATACACACACACACACAGATCTACATATACACACACAGAGATCTACATATACACACACACACACATACACAGATCTACATATACACACACATACACAGATCTACATATACACACACACACACATACACAGATCTACATATACACACACACACATACACAGATCTACATATACACACACACATACACAGATCTACATATACAGACACACATACACAGATCTACATATACAGACACACATACACAGATCTACATATACAGACACACATACACAGATCTACATATACACACACACATACACAGATCTACATATACACACACATACACAGATCTACATATACACACACATAAACAGATCTACATATACACACACACATACACAGATCTACATATATACACACACACATACACAGATCTACATATACACACACACACACACACAGATCTACATATACACACACACAGATCTACATATACACACACAGATCTACATATACACACACATACACAGATCTACATATACACACACACACACACAGATCTACACATACACAGATCTACATATATACACACACACATACACAGATCTACATATACACACATACACAGATCTACATATATACACACACACATACACAGATCTACATATACACACATACACAGATCTACATATACACACACACATACACAGATCTACATATACACACACACATACACACAGATCTACACATACACAGATCTACATATACACACACACATACACAGATCTACATATACACACATACACAGATCTACATATACACACACACATACACAGATCTACATATACACACACACACATACACACACATACACACACATACACAGATCTACATATACACACACATACACAGATCTACATATACACACACACATACACAGATCTACACATACACAGATCTACATATACACACACACACATACACATCAAATACCATCTCAGGATCCTCCAGTATCTGCTATTCTCCAGTTCATGCAGGATGGACTAGATAAGGGCCTCAGCCCTTCTACACTCAAGTTACAGATCTCAGCTCTGTCCGCTGCCTTTGGCAGATCTTTACATCAAGAGGCCGCGGAACAGATCTGTTCCAGAGGAATAAGAGACCTTTCGGCCCAACTAGTAGAGACTGCTCGGGTGGAGTGAGCAGTGACAAAGGCAGGAGGAGGCCTATTTTGGGAAGCAAAAGATTCTCTGATGGCCTCTCTGATCCATCTACTTAGAGTACGCTTAGAGGCCTTCTTCCCTTTATTCCTGCCAAAGAACAGGATAAGAAGATTCTCTGACCTTCTGAACTCCCGGGATCTCTCAATGTAGATTCTCAAACATCTGGCCACATCCAGAGTATGGAGGGAACTTTCTTCTGGAGAGGAAGAAGAGGAACATGACACAGGCAAAGATACAACTTGATTAATGTTGTGCACAGAGGGCACCTTAGGCAAAAAGGTGGGTAAAAAACGTGAAAGGACTCTGTCCGGTAAAAATAAAGTATATGGCTCATACGCCGAGAAAGCCTGTAGCTCTGAAATGCGTTTGGCCGAAGTTACGGCCAACAAAAAGGTTACCTTCCAGGATAAAAAACTAAAATCCACTTCCTCCAAGGGTTCAAAGGGAGGACCACTCAATCCTTTAAGTACCACTGAGAGATCCCACTGCGGTATAGGTCTTAAAGTGCTAGGCTTAAGACGTACGGCTCCTTTAAGGAACCTCTTAATCAGAGGGTCTTGATGTAAAGATCTGCCAAAGGCAGCGGACAGAGCTGAGATCTGTAACTTGAGTGTAGAAGGGCTGAGGCCCTTATCTAGTCCATCCTGCATGAACTGGAGAATAGCAGATACTGGAGGATCCTGAGATGGTATTTGATGAGATGCACACCATAGAAGAAAAATACGCTTTACCCTTGTGTAGGCCTCAACTGTCGCAGGAGCTCTGGAATGAGACATCGTTCTTAAGACCGCTGCTGATAGCCCTTCAGGCTCTAGAAGGGACTTATAATCTCCAGGCTGTCAGATTGAGTCTGGATGGATCCAGGCAGAGCTGAGTGCCCCGGGACACCAGGTTCTGTATTGGGGGAAGCTTCCAATATTGCCCTTGGCTCATCTGCATGAGCAGGGTAAACCAAGACCTCCTGGGCCAGAATGGAATCACGGCTATTACTGAGGCTTGGTCCTGCCGAATCTTCATCAATACCCTGGGTATCATGGTGATGGGAGGAAAGATGTAGGCCAGCCTGAACTCCCATGGAATTGACAGAGCATCTACTGCCAAGGGATTGTCTTCCCGATACAGGGAACAGAACGTTTCCACTTTGGCATTGAATCTTGTCGCCATGAGATCTATGTCTGGGCAACCCCACCGGAGAGTGATCTGATGAAAGATCTCCTGATTTAGAGACATTTCTCCTAGAGCTGGGACTCCTCTGCTGAGCTGGTCCGCAACCACATTCAGGGACCCCCGAATGTGGACTGCTGAGAGGTGGGAAAGATTCTGCTCTGCCCAAGACAGAATTAGACCTACTTCTGAGAGTAGACTCTGAGACTTGGTGCCTCCCTGTTTGTTGATGTGGGATACCGCAGTAGAATTGTCCGAGCGAACCCTTACAGCCTTGTTTCTGATAAGGGGGAAAAAATGAAAGAGAGCCATCCAGATTGCTCTTGAAGTTCCTCTAGATGGGCACCACAGCCTAGAAGGGATGCAACTGTCGTCAACAGGATCCAACAAGGTTGGATCAAGGACCTGCTTCCACCACTTCAGCAAGCGGCGGGCTTGGGATGACAGGGAGCACTTTGTCTCTAGCCCTCTGGGAGTTCGATCCGCTTGAAGAGGGCGAATATGCCACAAGGCCCAAGGAACCGCATCCACGGCTGCTGACATTAGGCCTAACATCCTCATCAATACTCTGATAGTTACCCGGCGGGGAACCATGAGTTGATCTGCAGTCTTGGAAATGCGAAACTTCCTTTCTAGAGAAAGGGAGAGCGTCATGTTGGCAGAATCTATTAAGAACCCCAGAAACCTCCTGGTAGTGGAGGGAGAAATCTCTGACTTCTGCCAATTGATAATCCAGCCCAAACACTGGAGGAAGGACTGAACCTGCAGAAGATGAAGATGAAGCGTCTCTACCGAGTGGGCTTTGAGGAGCCGATCGTCCAGATATGGAATGATCTCCAGGCCTCTCAATCTGAGGGGAGCTACTACAGCTATTACCACTTTGGTGAAGATGTAGGGTGCGGTTGTGATGCCGAAGGGAAGCACGGCAAACTGAAAATGTTTCACCGTCCCCCTGAGACTCACTGCCACTTGTAGATACTTCCTGTGGGTCTGGCACACGGGAATGTGAAGATAGGCATCCTTGAGATCCAGTGTAACCATCAGGTCCCCTGGGCTCAGGATGCTGATTACCGATTTGATGGTTTCCATCTGGAACCGCCTTTTCTTTATGAATCGGTTGAGGTAGCGGAGGTCTATGATCATGCGCCAACTTCCTGTGGCTTTGGGAACAAGAAAAACTGGTGAATGAACGCCGGACCCAATGTCTTCTGGAGGAACCTCCTCTAAGGCCCCTTTCCTCCTGTATTCCAGTATAGACTCCTCCAACACCGCTTGCTTCTCGCGGGGAAGAAATTTTGTCAAAACTAATTTTTCTGGGGTAACAGAAAGAAATTCTATCCTGTACCCTGTCCTTATTATATTCAGGACCCAAGGATCTGAAACAAACTCTGTCCAGGTATTTAGAAAAAAAGTAAAACGGCCTCCGACTGGGCGGTCTGAAGGAATAGGAGTCAAATTTATGACTGTATCTGGCGGAAGGGGAGGGCCGTCACTGGTCAGCTTTATTATTTTTGTTCCCACCGGAACGATATGATCCTCCCCTCCTGGACCCACAGCCTTGCTGAGGCCTGGATTGACCCTGAAAGGATCTGGACCCTCTACCCTGCCTACCCCTACCCCTAGGGGTTTGAGGGAGGCATTTACCTTTCTTATCGGCAAGACCCTCCATGATGCGGTCCAGTTCGGCCCCAAAAAGCCTTCCTGGCTCGTAAGGGAGGCTGCATAAATTATACTTGGAGGCATTATCTGCCACCCAAGATTTTAGCCATAGTGGCCTCCTACCCACTGAAGAGAGGGCGATAACCTTAGAGGCTAACTTTAACTGCTGTGGGCCGAAGTGTCACAGAAAATCCACGGCAAGTAGAATGGACTTAAACTGCGCCAGGATGTCATCACGGGATATGCCAGAGTCGATATCCGACTGCACCAGCCAGAGGCGTCTTTGAAGGAAGACGGCTACCTCCGTAGAGGATATAGCCAAAGATGCAGCAGCAGTGGAGTAAGATCTTCTCAAGGTGCATTCTACCCGCCTGTCCATCAGGTCCTGTAAGTTGGAGCAGTCATCAGCCGGGACAAGGGTCCTCTTAGTCAATTTTGTGATTGCCAAATCAACTTTGGGCACAGTGCCCCACTGGTCTAATTGGGATGTCCCAATTGGGAACATGGACTTGAAGCGCATTGAGATGACCGGTGCCTTTTCAGGATGCTTCCATTCTAGCTTCATTAACCGAGACAGAGTTTCGTCCACTTTGACGGCCCTTGGCCTCCTAGAGGTGGACTCTGAAGCTTCCCCGGGATCAACATCCTGGTCCCCCGACCGGATGGATCTAAGTAACCTCTGGGTCTTCTCTACAGGAAAGAAGTACCTTATGGCCTCTTCTTCCTCCCCGCTAGACTCAGAGGAATGGATTCGGTCCACGGTATGGTAGGCTTCCTCCTGCATAGGAGTGGGTCTCAGAGGAGATCGGACACCGGGTCTTCTGGACGACAAGGAATCCCTTAGGGTGTTCATTGAGGACTTCACAAAGTCCTTTACCCAGACTACTACGTCCTGTATGGTAGGCTCCGTATCAGGAGGCAGAGGAGGAGGACAGGAAGAGGGACACCTATTAAATTCATAGGAGTCTGCTAGAGGGGTGTCACAATCCCTACATGCCAAATGCTTGTGCTTGGATGACGTCTTGCGCCCAGACCGATCCCCATCACCGGCAGAGGACATTATCTGCAGAGAAAAAGTTATAATGAATGAACAATGTCTATTCATTAGATAAACAAAGAAGCAGCAAACCTACCAAGCACAGAAAGCTGGTAACTAAACTAGTTTGTCTCAGTAACCAACCCAAGGCTGCAAACAGCACAGCCTTGAAGGACTGGAGCCTTTATATATTCAAATTTGGTGCCCAGAGTGACGTCAGACGCCAGGTTTGAACAAACTTTAATCATTGTAGTTTACAGACAAATCACCAGAGGGCGCCAGAGCACTAGCTCCCGCAGGTGATGAGGAAACCACCCGACAGGAAGCTGAATACAGGAGCTCTGTGCCTAGAACACGAGCTTGCATGCCTCCACCATGCCGTATGGCAGTACCAGCGATCAGATAAGCTACAATCTTAAAAGAAAAACAAAAGGTTAGCATGTAATTTAAGAGTATGGCAGCCAAATGGCTGCCCCCGTCTGTCCTGCAGTCCCAAAGGACAGAAAAAAACACACTGGTATATGGGGGGTTTGGCCTCTTATAGTGAGGTAATTGGGGCGTTAATTTACTTGATTACTTGACTTCATTAAATATTCCGTCTGTCCTACCAGTTTCACGTGCTGTTGGTTAGGACATAAGGAAAACAGATATACCTCTATACACACACAGATATACACTGTTGAGGAAGGGTTGAGACGTATATACAGGGAGTGCAGAATTATTAGGCAAATGAGTATTTTGACCACATCATCCTCTTTATGCATGTTGTCTTACTCCAAGCTGAATAGGCTCGAAAGCCTACTACCAATTAAGCATATTAGGTGATGTGCATCTCTGTAATGAGAAGGGGTGTGGTCTAATAACATCAACACCCTATATTAGGTGTGCATAATTATTAGGCAACTTCCTTTCCTTTGGCAAAATGGGTCAAAAGAAGGACTTGACAGGCTCAGAAAAGTCAAAAATAGTGAGATATCTTGCAGAGGGATGCAGCACTCTTAAAATTGCAAAGCTTCTGAAGCGTGATCATCGAACAATCAAGCGTTTCATTAAAAATAGTCAACAGGGTCGCAAGAAGCGTGTGGAAAAACCAAGGCGCAAAATAACTGCCCATGAACTGAGAAAAGTCAAGCGTGCAGCTGCCAAGATGCCACTTGCCACCAGTTTGGCCATATTTCAGAGCTGCAACATAACTGGAGTTCCCAAAAGCACAAGGTGTGCAATACTCAGAGACATGGCCAAGGTAAGAAAGGCTGAAAGACGACCACCACTGAACAAGACACACAAGCTGAAACGTCAAGACTGGGCCAAGAAATATCTCAAGACTGATTTTTCGAAGGTTTTATGGACTGATGAAATGAGAGTGAGTCTTGATGGGCCAGATGGATGGGCCCGTGGCTGGATTGGTAAAGGGCAGAGAGCTCCAGTCCGACTCAGACGCCAGCAAGGTGGAGGTGGAGTACTGGTTTGGGCTGGTATCATCAAAGATGAGCTTGTGGGGCCTTTTCGGGTTGAGGATGGAGTCAAGCTCAACTCCCAGTCCTACTGCCAGTTAGTGGAAGACACCTTCTTCAAGCAGTGGTACAGGAAGAAGTCTGCATCCTTCAAGAAAAACATGATTTTCATGCAGGACAATGCTCCATCACACGCGTCCAAGTACTCCACAGCGTGGCTGGCAAGAAAGGGTATAAAAGAAGAAAATCTAATGACATGGCCTCCTTGTTCACCTGATCTGAACCCCATTGAGAACCTGTGGTCCATCATCAAATGTGAGATTTACAAGGAGGGAAAACAGTACACCTCTCTGAACAGTGTCTGGGAGGCTGTGGTTGCTGCTGCATGCAATGTTGATGGTGAACAGATCAAAACACTGACAGAATCCATGGATGGCATGCTTTTTAGTGTCCTTGCAAAGAAAGGTGGCTATATTGGTCACTGATTTGTTTTTGTTTTGTTTTTGAATGTCAGAAATGTATATTTGTGAATGTTGAGATGTTATATTGGTTTCACTGGTAAAAATAAATAATTGAAATGGGTATATATTTGTTTTTTGTTAAGTTGCCTAATAATTATGCACAGTAATAGTCACCTGCACACACAGATATCCCCCTAAAATAGCTAAAACTAAAAACAAACTAAAAACTACTTCCAAAAATATTCAGCTTTGATATTAATGAGTTTTTTGGGTTCATTGAGAACATGGTTGTTGTTCAATAATAAAATTAATCCTCAAAAATACAACTTGCCTAATAATTCTGCACTCCCTGTATATATATATATATATATATATATATACACACACACAGTACAGACCAAAAGTTTGGACACACCTCATTCAAAGAGTTTTCTTTATTTTCATGACTATGAAGACATCAAAACTATGGATTAACACGTGGAATTATATACATAACAAACAAGTATGAAACAACTGAAAATATGTCATATTCTAGGTTCTTCAAAGTAGCCACCTTTTGCTTTGATTACTGCTTTGCACACTCTTGGCATTCTCTTGATGAGCTTTAAGAGGTAGTCCCCTGAAATGGTCTTCAAACAGTCTTGAAGGAGTTCCCAGAGATGCTTAGCACTTGTTGGCCCTTTTGCCTTCACTCTGCGGTCCAGCTCACCCCAAACCATCTCGATTGGGTTCAGGTCCGGTGACTGTAGAGGCCAGGTCATCTGGCGCAGCACCCCATCACTCTCCTTCATGGTCAAATAGCCCTTACTTTCAAAGTTTTCCCAATTTTTCGGCTGACTGACTGACCTTCATTCCTTAAAGTAATAATGGCCACTCGTTTTCTTTACTTAGCTGCTTTTTTCTTGCCATAATACAAATTCTAACAGTCTATTCAGTAGGACTATCAGCTGTGTATCCACCTGACTTCTCCTCAACGCCACTGATGGTCCCAACCCCATTTATAAGGCAAGAAATCCCACTTATTAAACCTGACAGGGCACACCTGTGAAGTGAAAACCATTTCAGGGGACTACCTCTTGAAGCTCATCAAGAGAATGCCAAGAGTGTGCAAAGCAGTAATCAAAGCAAAAGGTGGCTACTTTGAAGAACCTAGAATATGACATATTTTCAATTGTTTCACACTTGTTAGTTATGTATATAATTCCACATGTGTCAATTCATAGTTTTGATGCCTTCAGTGTGAATCTACATAGTCATGAAAATAAAGAAAACTCTTTGAATGAGAAGGTGTGTCGAAACTTTTGGTCTGTACTGTACATAGATATACACACACACACACACACATACACAGATATACATAGATATACACACACATACACAGATATACAAAGATATACATACACACATACACAGATATACACACACACATACACAGATATACATAGATATATACACACACACACACACACAGATATACATAGATATACACACACACACAGATATACATAGATATACACACACACACACACATACACAGATATACATAGATATACACACACACACACATACACAGATATACAGTACAGACCAAAAGTTTGGACACACCTTCTCATTCAAAGAGTTTTCTTTATTTTCATGACTGAAAATTGTAGATTCACACTGAAGGCATCAAAACTATGAATTAACACATGTGGAATTATATACATAACAAACAAGTGTGAAACAACTGAAAATATGTCCTATTCTAGGTTCTTCAAAGTAGCCACCTTTTGCTTTGATTACTGCTTTGCACACTCTTGGCATTCTCTTGATGAGCTTCAAGAGGTAGTCCCCTGAAATGGTTTTCACTTCACAGGTGTGCCCTGTCAGGTTTAATTAGTGGGATTTCTTGCCTTATAAATGGGGTTGGGACCATCAGTTGTGTTGAGGAGAAGTCAGGTGGATACACAGCTGATAGTGCTACTGAATAGACTAGAAAAAAGCAGCTAAGTAAAGAAAAACTAGAGATGGTTTGGGGTGAGCTGGACCGCAGAGTGAAGGCAAAAGGGCCAACAAGTGCTAAGCATCTCGGAGAACTCCTTCAAGACTGTTGGAAGACCATTTCAGGGGACTACCTCTTGATGCTCATCAAGAGAATGCCAAGAGTGTGCAAAGCAGTAATCAAAGCAAAAGGTGGCTACTTTGAAGAACCTAGAATATGACATATTTTTAGTTGTTTCACACTTGTTTGTTATGTATATAAATTGTTAATTCATAGTTTTGATGCCTTCATAGTCATGAAAATAAAGAAAACTCTTTGAATGAGAAGGTGTGTCCAAACTATTGGTCTGTACTGTACATAGATTTACACATACATAGATATACACATACACACATATACATAGATATACACAAACACACATACACAGATATACATAGATATACACATACACAGATATACATAGATATACACACACACATACACAGATATACATAGATACACACACACACATACACAGATATACATAGATATACACACATACACAGATATACATAGATATACACACACACACATACATAGATATACACAGATATACATAGATATACACACATACACAGATATACATAAATATACACACACACAGATATACATAAATATATACACACACACACATACACAGATATACATAGATATACACACACATACACAGATATACACACACACAAATACACAGATATACATAGATATACATACACAGATATACATAGATATACACACATACACAGATATACATAGATATACACACACACACATACACAGATATACATAGATATACACACATACATAGATATACACACACATATACATAGATATATACACACACACAAACACATACACAGATATACAAACCGGATTCCAAAAAAGTTGGGACACTATACAAATCGTGAATAAATACTGAATGCAATGATGTGGAGGTGCCAACTTCTAATATTTTATTTTGAATAGAACATAAATCACGGAACAAAAGTTTAAACTGAGAAAATGTACCATTTTAAGGGAAAAATATGTTGAATCAGAATTTCATGGTGTCAACAAATCCCCAAAAAGTTGGGACAAGGCCATTTTCACCACTGTGTGGCATCTCCCCTTCTTCTTACAACACTCAACAGACGTCTGGGGACCGAGGAGACCAGTTTCTCAAGTTTAGAAATAGGAATGCTCTCCCATTCTTGTCTAATACAGGCGTCTAACTGTTCAATCGTCTTGGGCCTTCTTTGTTGCACCTTCTTCTTTATGATGCGCCAAATGTTCTCTATAGGTGAAAGATCTGGACTGCAGACTGGCCATTTCAGTACCCGGATCCTTCTCCTACGCAGCCATGATGTTGTGATTGATGCAGAATGTGGTCTGGCATTATCTTGTTGAAAAATGCAGGGTCTTCCCTGAAAGAGATGACGTCTGGATTGGAGCATATTTTGTTCTAGAACCTGAATATATTTTTCTGCATTGATGGTGCCTTTCCAGACATGCAAGCTGCCCATGCCACACGCATTCATGCAACCCCATCAGAGATGCAGGCTTCTGAACTGAGCGTTGATAACAACTTGGGTTGTCCTTGCCCTCTTTGGTTCGGATGACATGGCGTCCCAGATTTCCAAAAAGAACTTCGAATCGTGACTCGTCTGACCACAGAACAGTCTTCCATTTTGCCACACTCCATTTTAAATGATCCCTGGCCCAGTGAAAACGCCTGAGCTTGTGGATCTTGCTTAGAAATGGCTTCTTCTTTGCACTGTAGAGTTTCAGCTGGCAACGGCGGATGGCACGGTGGATTGTGTTCACTGACAATGGTTTCTGGAAGTATTCCTGAGCCCATTCTGTGATTTCCTTTACAGTAGCATTCCTGTTTGTGGTGCAGTGTCGTTTAAGGGCCCGGAGATCACGGGCATCCAGTATGGTTTTACGGCCTTGACCCTTACGCACAGAGATTGTTCCAGATTCTCTGAATCTTCGGATGATGTTATGCACAGTTGATGATGATAGATGCAAAGTCTTTGCAATTTTTCGCTGGGTAACACCTTTCTGATATTGCTCCACTATCTTTCTGCGCAACATTGTGGGAATTGGTGATCCTCTACCCATCTTGGCTTCTGAGAGACACTGCCACTCTGAGAAGCTCTTTTTATACCCAATCATGTTGCCAATTGACCTAATTAGTGTTAATTGGTCTTCTAGCTCTTCGTTATGCTCAAATTAACTTTTTCCAGTCTCTTATTGCTACTTGTCCCAACTTATTTGGGATTTGTTGACACCGTGAAAATTGGAATCAACGTATTTTACCTTTACCTCTGTCATCTACGTTCTATTACAAATAAAATATTGACATTTGCCATCTCCACATCATTGCATTCCGTTTTTATTCACAATTTGTTTAGTGTCCCAACTTTTTTGGAATCCGGTTTGCACATAGATATACACACACACACACACATACACAGATATACATAGATATACACACACACACACACACACAGACGATATACACACACACAGACGATATACACACACACAGACTATATACACACACACACACGATATATATAGAAATACATAGATATGCACAGATATACATAGATATACACACATACATAGATATACATAGATATACACACACACAGCTATACATAGATATACACACATATACATAGATATACACATATCTATGTATATCTGTGTACTCACTATGAATGCACTGCAACGAGCGGGCTGACCGACGCATGATTTCAGTCAGTCGCGCTCCTGCTTCATTAATGAAGTGGGAGGAGCGTGACTGACTGAGTGACTGAAGTCATGCGCCGGCCTGCCCGCTCGCTGCAGTGCATTCATAGTGAGTACAGAGGCTGATGATTTTATCAATAGGAGTATCAATAGGAGAGCGATTGTATGCAAAGTCTTTCTTTACTGCTGAAACAAAGACCGTTATGTGCACGGTTTATGACACGAGGGGACATTAATAAAGTAATGCTGTGACACATAGGGCCATGAGTGGGACCAGCATAATATACTATATGTGTGTCATTCACACATATAGCATCCTATGCTGGCCCCCCTCATGGCCCCATGTGTCATAGCACACATCCCCCATAACAGTGCACCATCCACAGATCCCCCTCCCCCCCCATAACAGTGCATCATCCACAGATCCCCCTTCCCCCCCATAACAGTGCGTCATCCATAGGTCCCCAATAACAGTGCCATCCAAAGAATCCCCAATAACAGTGCCATCCAAAGAATCCCCAATAACAGTGCCATCCAAAGAATCCTCAATAACAGTGCCATCCAAATAATCCCCAATAACAGTGCCATCCAAAGATCCCTAATAACAGTGCCAACCACAGATCCCCATAACAGTGCCATCCACAGATCCCCATAACAGTGCCATCCACAGATCCCCATAACAGTGCCATCCACAAATCCCCATAACAGTGCCAACCACAGATCCTTCATAATAGTGTCAGCCTCAGATCCCCATAACAGTGTTATCCATAGATCCCCATAGCAGTGCCATCCACAGATCCCCATAACAATGTCATACCCAGACCACCATTAGTTCAAAATCCACCAAAAGCACACCTTCTGGTTCAAAATCTTTTTTTTTCTCATTTTCCTCCTCAAAAACCTAGGTGCGTCTTATAATCAGGTTTGTCTTATAAAGCAAAAAATACGGTACCAGGGTGACGGGTCACGGCAGGGGCTCCTGTGGTGGCGTCAGCGGCTCATACGGGTAAATCCAAGCAAATAGACCTCTAGCACAATTCCCTTAAAATATTGCATTGCATATAGTTATCGCAATTTTTAGGGCCCTAATCGCACAAAATTCCCATATCATGCAGCCCTAATACATATATATATACACACACACACACACATATATATATATATATATATATATATATATACAAACCGGATTCCAAAAAAGTTGGGACACTATACAAATCGTGAATAAAAACTGAATGCAATAATGTGGAGGTGCCAACTTCTAATATTTTATTCAGAATAGAACATAAATCACGGAACAAAAGTTTAAACTGAGAAAATGTACCATTTTAAGGGAAAAATATGTTGAATCAGAATTTCATGGTGTCAACAAATCCCAAAAAAGTTGGGACAAGGCCATTTTCACCACTGTGTGGCATTTCCCCTTCTTCTTACAACACTCAACAGACGTCTGGGGACCGAGGAGACCAGTTTCTCAAGTTTAGAAATAGGAATGCTCTCCCATTCTTGTCTAATACAGGCCTCTAACTGTTCAATCGTCTTGGGCCTTCTTTGTTGCACCTTCCTCTTTATGATGCGCCAAATGTTCTCTATAGGTGAAAGATCTGGACTGCAGACTGGCCATTTCAGTACCCGGATCCTTCTCCTACGCAGCCATGATGTTGTGATTGATGCAGAATGTGGTCTGGCATTATCTTGTTGAAAAATGCAGGGTCTTCCCTGAAAGAGATGACGTCTGGATGGGAGCATATGTTGTTCTAGAACCTGAATATATTTGTCTGCATTGATGGTGCCTTTCCAGACATGCAAGCTGCCCATGCCACACGCACTCATGCAACCCCATACCATCAGAGATGCAGGCTTCTGAACTGAGCGTTGATAACAACTTGGGTTGTCCTTGTCCTCTTTGGTCCGGATGACATGACGTCCCAGATTTCCAAAAAGAACTTCGAATCGTGACTCGTCTGACCACAGAACAGTCTTCCATTTTGCCACACTCCATTTTAAATGATCCCTGGCCCTGTGAAAACGCCTGAGCTTGTGGATCTTGCTTAGAAATGGCTTCTTCTTTGCACTGTAGAGTTTCAGCTGGCAACGACGGATGGCACGGTAGATTGTGTTCACTGACAATGGTTTCTGGAAGTATTCCTGAGCCCATTCTGTGATTTCCTTTACAGTAGCATTCCTGTTTGTGGTGCAGTGTCGTTTAAGGGCCCGGAGATCACGGGCATCCAGTATGGTTTTACGACCTTGACCCTTACGCACAGAGATTGTTCCAGATTCTCTGAATCTTCGGATGATGTTATGCACAGTTGATGATGATAGATGCAAAGTCTTTGCAATTTTTCGCTGGGTAACACCTTTCTGATATTGCTCCACTATCTTTCTGCGCAACATTGTGGAAATTGGTGATCCTCTACCCATCTTGGCTTCTGAGAGACACTGCCATTCTGAGAAACTCTTATTATACCCAATCATGTTGCCAATTGACCTAATTAGTGTTAATTGGTCTTCCAGCTCTTCGTTATGCTCAAATTAACTTTTTCCAGCCTCTTATTGCTACTTGTCCCAACTTATTTGGGATTTGTTGACACCGAGAAATTTTGAATCAACGTATTTTTCCTTTAAAATCATACATTTACTCGAATTAAACGTTTGATCTGTCATCTACGTTCTATTACAAATAAAATATTGACATTTGCCATCTCCACATCATTGCATTCAGTTTTAATTCACAATTTGTTTAGTGTCCCAACTTTTTTGGAATCCGGTTTGTATATATATATGTATATATATATATATATACATATATATACACACACACACACATATATATATATATATATATATATATATATACACACACACACACATATATATATATATATATATGGGGCTTCCACAGTGGATTTCCTTGCGGATTTACCAAAGATTCAACCCTACGCATTCCAAACGGTGAAATATACAGTGGAAATCTGTAGCATAAATTAAACCAATCAGATTCTATCTTTTATTTTGGACAGCTCCTTTGGAAAATGAAATGAGGAATCTGATTGGTTGCTATGGGCAACTAAGCCAGTTCTACTTTACACCAGTTTGATAAATGACCCCCTTAATTCTTCTCTGTACCAATCCTGATTCCTATTCGTTTTGAATGTGTACTCTTTGTGGAAGCTTCCATGCAAATTTTTTTTAGATGAGGTATTGGTCATTTCAAAGACAATGTATAAGAAACTGGTTATACTAAAATCTTGTTAATGTGATAGTTTGGTAGATTGCCACTTTTTGGCACCAAAAGAAAAGTCCACTGGAATCTGTGTAAATTCAGATGTAGCAAATGGACTTGAGGGCATGGGTGTGCATATTACACCTCAAATCTGTCATTACACTCCCTAACTTACTATTGTTAGGGCAGCTTTTAAATGCCATAGTGATTAGGGGCCTTTCTAGTGACAAGTATATTGTAGAGTCTCCAGTCAGTCAAGAAAGGGTTAATACTTGGGACCACTGTGGCTGACTTCACAGTTAAAGTGCATGAGGTAGGTATCAATAATAAGCCCCTGTAGTAACTATGGCAACTGTGCTGCTGATGTCATAGATGCATAAGTCTATGACATAAAGAACCCACAGATGAAGGTTCCATAACAGAAGGACAAACGGCCATTTGCAGAGCAATGCTTGATGTGTCTGGAGACCTGGAGCTTCACCATCTGTAGAGGGAGGAAGGGGACGCCCCCCTAGCGTGCATGCAGCATCCTCCCTGTTTTTTAAAGGGCAAGGTTATTGAAAGGTGGGTACATTGCTTCAAAATACAGGGATGGTAGGGAAGACAAAGAATTTGAGCCATAATTTCGGAGCGACAGCTACTACTTTGCTCCTGCGGCAGGTGCTGTGGTATTCTAACATGACCTCTCCACTGTGGTGAACTAAATAGGAGGCTGCTCCCCCCGATTCACAGAAGCGGTTTTGCCCCTGGAAGAGAAGCTTATGTTGAGCTTTACTATATAAGAGTATCTTGAACTGTGCATTGGCCTCTTTTAACTGGGTTATATTTTGCTCATTATGATGAGCAGTCGATACACCCTGTAATCTCCTAATTGTCTCTGTCAACTGTTGTTCCCTTTGACGAAGTTCAACCCTATACCGGTTAATTTTAGAGAAGTATATGCCCCTTATATGGGCCTTCAGTGCATCCCACACATAATGGATATGTGTCGAACCTACATTGATGCCCCAGAATTCCTGTATTTCATGGTCTATCTGACCCTGCTCCCCTATCACATGCAGCCAGTGCGAGTTCAATTTAAAAGTTCTGCCTGAGGCTGGAGAATCCACCTCTCTGAGCGAGATCAGGACTGGAGAATGATCTGATATTCTATGAGGTTCATATTTCATTTTCACAATTTGATGACACAGATCGTGACTTGCAAAGGCCAGATCAATACGGGACATTGACCCATAGGACTGGCTAAAGCAAGAATAAATTCTCCTGTTGACATAGAGGTGGCGCCAGATATCCACCAGCGCCAGCTCCTGGCAAACAGAGCTCAAAGGAGATCCAGTCCGACCTCGCCCAGAAGAGGTAGAAAAACGATCCAACACAGGATCAGGTACAGATTTAAAATCTCCGGCTACTAGTAACGGACAGGGTTTTTTTGTAGCAAGATATTTAGATAATAGAGAAAAAACTGTTGATTTATATGGTGGAGGAATATAAATGAACGCCATTAAAATCTCCTGCCCTTTCCAATACCCATGCAAGAAGACAAATCTCCCTTCTTTATCAATCATGTTATCCACCGGTAGAAATTCCATCCCACCGTGAATGTAAACACTAACCACTCTTGCATAAGAGGAGAAGTAAGCATGGTATTCAAAAGAAGCCCATTTTCTTTTCAATGTATAGAGCCTGTCTACTGTTGCATGGGTTGCTAATAATACAACAATTGCCGGCAAATGACGGGCCACCTGATCAAACACCACCGTCCTCTTCACCCTGTCTCCCAACCCTCTCACATTCCAGAATAGAATATTACGTGGCATAGGCAGTAAATAACTGGTAATCCTGGTCCCCCATCTAGTAGAGAGACACATAAGCCTATAAAGCGAGTGACGACAGCCAATCCCTCCCTTATACCCACCCCCAAAATACCCCCTCCATGGTTGATAAGGAAAAGCACCTTACCCATCAACCTCTTCCAATCCACCAAACCTCCCCCCAACCACTTTTCCCCCTAGCCTCCCTCCTCCCCACAGCCATATTTTCTTTATAACCCGACCGTGTCCAGCCATTGAACGGCATCCGCCTGTGTAAAGAAAAAACTGACCAAATCGTTGTGAACCACCCTCAATTTGGCTGGGTACATCATTGAGTACTTAATGTTAGCTGCAGCTAATCTTTTTTTTTACATCAAAGAAACATCTTCTTTTAATTTGGGTCTCAAAGAAACATCTTCTTTTAATCTGGGTATATTGATATCAAATTACCATCAAAGTATGTGTCTAATACTTCTCTTTTACGTCTAAGTACCCAGTCCCAGTCCTTGGAGCAAACTAGTTTTGCCAGGATTGCCCTAGAAGGAGCCCCTGGAGGAGGCTTCTTGGAGGGGATTCTGTGGGCCCTTTCAAAGCAGAAAGTAGATACATCATAATCTGGCCCTAGATTATCAACCAACCATTTTTGGATAAAATAATGCTGGGTTATCCTGTTCTGTCCCTTCTGGAAAAGCTACTAATCGCAAGTTATATCTACAGGACCTATCTTCCAGATCTATCAGTTTTCCTCTAAGCCAGGAGCGGTCTGCATCTACCTCTTCCAATCTCTTTTTTAATAGTCTGGTCTCTGAAGTGGCAGAGTCCACTGCAGATTCCAGTTCCTTCACTTTCACTCCTAGTTTAGCCATCTCATCTCTGATTATCGTGATATCCCCTTGTACTGCTGAGAGGGACAAGGCCATCTCTGCAACAGAGGTGTTGGTAACATTTACTACTCCCAATATATCCGAGAGTTTATTATTAATACTCTCAAAACCTTCGATCTGGGAGATACTAGCCTTTATAGTACCCAGCTCTGTCCGGTCCGTATTAACCACTCCCTGCTCAGCCTGTAGGGCAGATCTTTGCACACCTCCCCTGGTTTTAGGTGGAGGGGACTTCAAAAATTTGTCTATGCGAGCCTGGGGGCTTCCCCCCCTGACCACCTTTCGGCGAGGACATCCCTCCTGATTTACGGTATTTAGGCGGTATTTTAAGGGGCTCCGTACACACAGTTCACACGGGGGAAAAAACAATATTAAAGCCTGCCAATATAACACACAGAGGGATCTCCAAAACCAGATCCACTGGCTGTCAGGATCGGGAAAGGGAGATCCCCCACATCAACTATAAGACCCAGACACCCTACTTCAAAATCATATAAACACGAATGGCGCACACATAGAATAAACACAGGTGAATATGACTCCTGGCGTCCAAAAAAGCTGAATACATATAGAAGGGAGGCATAAAGACAGGATACACATTGACTAGAACAGAGACATGTAAATATTCCGCTGTATACAAACACCCTCCTGCCGCTATACAAACTTAAACTCAGACTATGCAGGCGTAGGCCTCCTTCAACCCCAATTGGCAGTCTGATTCAAATAGCGCAGAAGGCTTCAGGCAAAAGCCACTGCAAGTCTAAAGATCTTACTGCATAAGGGTATAATAAGAGTAACTCATAGATCGTCTGCGATGGGCCAGGCAAAGGCCTCTTCAGACCTCACGATCCAGCCCTCCAGACAGAGCCCCCAAATAGGCCTGATCCACCCAGCAAACAAGCAGACAAAATTATCAAGTCGCTCAGCAAGATTCCTTCCAGCGCCTGATATTCAAAGGGCAGGACCATGCAGGTATACACACGGAGGCACCTGAGAGTCACAGGTGGCGCAGAAGGTCTTCTTCTGTGATCTCAATCCTTCGCAAGCACACAGCACACAGAAGGATTTCGGCTCCACAGACCAACTTCATCCAGCCTCCACACAAGACTCCACCGACGTCCACGTCCAGGCACCCCCGCTCACCAGCATCCACCGCAGGGTCAGGAGGAAAAAAGGCACAGAAGCGCCCACACGCTATTCACCAGCATCCACCGCAAGGGCAGGAGGGGAAAAGAAAGCGCAACAGCGCCCACACGCCTGGACCACAGGAGCGCCACCAACTCCCGTCACCCACCAGAGGTGAGCGACTATACTTCAGCCGGTCCAACCACGGGCTCTGTCTCTTTTGCGGCTAGGCAGGGTGAGGATATGGCTACAGCAGCTAGGACAATTAGGGCAGCGTCTTCAGAACTCACGCCGGCTCCATCTTTCAAACCAGCGCTACCACGCGTCACAGAGAGCAGCTCCCGACTTACCACAGACGGACTCTCCCGGCAGGTCACAGGCTGGGCCCCGCGTTCACCATCACAGCGGGAGGCAGAGAGAGAGGGGGAAGTGGCGGAGGGAGGAGCGCAGCACGCACCCCTACGTCATGCCGCCTCGTCAGTACTGATGCTGGCACAGACAAATCGAATAGTGCTGGTTAAGATGATTATCTTGCCTATTGTGATGTACCCGATGTGTGCTGCCCCAGTTTGGATCAATGATATCTTTTTTTACAGACTGGAGACTCTTATTAACGATCTAATATGGGGAAGGAAGAGGGTCAGGATAAAGCAAAGATATCTACGGTTGTCGGAATCAGATGGTGGGTTATCATTCCCTTTCTTTCAGGGGTATTATTTATGTGCACAGGTTCAATGTTGTAGTTTTACAGATAGTTTATTAGCACAATATTTGTCGCAGGTCTTGGGAAAACCAATAGAGAATATTTTTACATGTTTGGAGTCTGGTTATTTGGGGGTGAGGAAGACCCTATTGATTCCTTGGACCCTACAAATGGTTTGGAATAAGCTTAAGAGGATTTTGAAAGTCTCCTCCCTTTTTGCTTTCAACCCTTTGTGGGAGAACAGGAATTTGACAGAATTCTTTAAAATCACAGATTTTGTTTACTGGTTACGGAGGGGGTGGTTAATGTGTGTCATCTTTTTGTATGTGGACACTTTAACTCCTTTTCTGATTATAATTTCAGTGATAGTACAATATTAGATGTGTTTATGTATTCACGATTAAAACACGCATATGAGGCCTCTAGGAATAAAGGGCATATTTGTCCACGGGAGAATGTATTTTTTGATTTCTGTTATGCCCAGACAGATGAGAGGGTTAAGATAGCTAGTTTATATAGCAAACGTCGAACAGCACTAGCAACTGTAACTCTATATAAAAGCTCAAGTAAATGGGAGCAAGAGCTGCATTGCCCACCGTTACAATGGTCTAGTATATATAGGAATGTAAGAAAGGCTACACTCTCTAATGCCCATAGATTAATCCAATTTAAGATCCTCCATCGGTTGTACTATACGCCAAAAATCCAAGCGAAATTCTCCCAAAATAAAGGCCGAGACTGCTGCTGCCCAAAATGTGGGTATGTGAACGCGGATTTCAGGCATTTACTTTGGGAATGTAGTAAAATAAAAAGGTATTGGGAACAAGTTTTTCTAGCCCTACAAAAGGAGGCCTCTTCGAGGTATAGTCCTGGGATGGTGACAGTGTTGCTGGGAGATTATGCTTTAGATATGGAAGTTCCGTCCCGGGTTAGACAGATCTGGATGAGGGGTCTGATGGTGGCAAAAGTTATTTTAGTGAGATATTGGGGTTCTGTCTCCCCACCTTCGTTAAAAGAATGGAGTCTATACCTCCAACAAATCAAAGTCTATGAGGATATGGAAAGGAAACAGAGCACGGCACGTATGACTGTTCAGATATAGTCATTAGTGAAACTGTGTCGGTTTCTATCAGAGTTGAAGTGACGACAGCCAATAGGGTGGGAAGGGGTGGCTGGATACAGTATTATTGTATGTAGTAACTGTGAATTTACAGCTCTATTTATAATTTTTGTAGGATTTTGTTATATGTTGTAGGATAGTTGACTACAGTTGTATAGTGCCTACCCTGTATTGGCTGTTTCTTCTATTATAATATGTGCTGTTTTGTATCATGAAGACAACAAAATAAATATAGTTATAAAAAAATAAAAATAGGAGGCTGCTCAGATGCAGCTTGTTACCTAAAACTGCCCAAAACCAAACCAGGCCATTGGAGTCTACGGGTCCGTGAAAACATCTTTGTTCTGTCAGTGATATTCACTGACCATTGGTAGGAGCTGTGATTGAAACAAAATTTTCAGCCTAGCAGTGTATATGGAATACAGATGACACCTGGAGGGCAAAAAACGGACACACGGATCCTTCACAGATATTTTCACGGATGAAAGACTAAGCAGCTTGACACAGATGTCATCACGGACGTGTGAAAGAGATCTTATTGTTATTGGGGCATTTATATATCACGGGGCAGCCACCAGCTCTCATTTCTCTTCACCACTCTGATACTGTGGAATCAGGGCAGTGTTAGGCCTCATTCACTCATCAGTGTTTGGTCAGTGATTTCCATCAGTGATTGTGAGCCCAAACCAGAAGTGGAGCCTCTACAGACATAAGGTATAAGGGAAAGATCTGCACCTGTTCTGTGGTTAGACCCGCACCTGGTTTTGGCTCAAAATCACTGATAGAAATAACTGACCAAAATATTAGAGTGACGCGAGGTCTACCTTATCTTGCGTGTCCATGCTGTGCTCTCACTGCACTCTCTCTGAGTTCATTTCATTGATGTAGAAAACCTGGCTGAATCTGCGCTGAAACCGCCTCCCATTGTATTCAATGGGAGGCCAAGCGGCAGTTCATGCAGCCGAGGGTTATTGCCCCCCACAAAGCCGTACCCGGAGCCTGCTAGCAGTTTAGCTCCATTCAGTGGCAGAAAAAACAGCGCAGCGGTTTCTGACGTGGGATACACAGAGGATTTTGGAGCTGACAAAACCTACCTTTAAAGGGATTGTGTCATTTCAGCAAGTGGCATTTGTCATGGTAGGCGAAAGTTAATACAAGGCATACTAATGTATTGTGATTGTTCATATTGCCTCCTTTGCTGGCTGGATTCATTTTTTTACCACATTATACACTGCTCGTTTCCATGGTTACAACCTCCCTGCAATCCGTCAGTGGTGGACGTGCTTGCACACTGTAGAAAAAAACACCAGCCTCTCTGGTGGCTGGTACAGTGGGAGCTTATACAGGCTGGTGCTTTTTCCTATAGAGTGCAAGCACAGCCAACGCTAATGGATTGCAGGGTGGTCGTAGCCATGGAAGCTAGCAGTGTATAATGTGATGGAAAAATGAATCCAGCCGGCAAAGGAGGCAGTATGGACAATCACAATACATTAGTAAGTGCCTTGTATTAGCTTTCTCTACATGATAAATACTATTTACTGAAGTGACACAATCCCTTTAAGGCCTCAGGCACACAGCCGTTGCCCGACTGTGGCCATATTGCGGCCCACAAATCAGAGCAACGGGTTCATACATGTTCTGTTTTTTTGCGGTGCGGACAAATCACAGATCCATTCAAGTTGAATAGGTCTCGATTCGTCATGGCCGCCGCACGGACATTGCCCGTGCATTAGGGACCGCAAATTGCAGTCCCCAATGCACCGAACGACCACACAACGGCCGTGTGCATGAGGCCTAAGGCTGAGTTCACATGTATTTTAAGCAACTGTTATGCACATGTTGCCTTTGTTTTAGCCATTTCTGTCTACGATCCGTTATTTTAGACTGCAAAAAAAATATTTATGTAGGAATTTTTTCCCTCTAAAATAACGGATCCCAGATGGAAATGGCTAAAAGGGATGCAACATGTGCATAACTGAGCATAATGGATGCTTAAAATACAGAAGAACGGAAAGCTAAACGGTGATGTGAACCTGGCCTAACAGGCACTCCAGCACTAAGATCCCGTTGGAGATTGCCACTACTGGATTTCTGTCACCTTTATATACTGCCCTCAGATAAGGCAGCACAAATAGGTGACAAACCCCCTTTAATTTCTACCTCTCCATGGCATAAAATGTATTTTGAATTCATCAAGATTAGTATTTGAAAAGAAAAAGTGATCAGGAAGGTAATGTCCCCTTTAACTCTGATGTTGACATCACCATGGCAACTGCAGTAAACAGACAGCTATTGGTCGGCTTGAATCGAAGAATCATCAGTTGGCTCCTTGGGAGATGAAACTGATTTTATGGTTAGTGAAGAATTTCGGAGACACCCGGAGGAGCTGCTTTTACGTCCACTGCTCACGGTGGGATTTCTGGGGTAAGAGACTGAGATATATCTAACTGTTATATTCAGGTGCAGGATATCTCCGTATAAAACTGGTGTGTTTTTAGTAAGCTACAATAGATACAATAAAACAGGGAAAGATGTTTAGCGTTTTCCCTAAATTCGAACGGTTTATTATGTGTCTAGGGAAAATAGGACTTTTGGTCAGGTCTACAACACTTGTGGTGAAGTTACCTAAAGAACGATGAAGTATAAAGAATGGCAGACACTGCAGATGATTGCATTAGGGCCTTATTCGCACAGTCAGTGTTTGGTCAGTGATTTCCATCAGTGATTTTGAGCCAAAACCAAGTGCGGGTCCAAAACACACAACAGGTGCAGATCTTTCCCTTCTACCTTATGTCTGTGTAGTGTCCACTCCTGGTTTTGGCTCACAATCACTGATGGAAATCACTGACCAAACACTGACTGTGTGAATGAAGCCTTAAAATGTGAAAATTCTTGGCGTCATTAAACTCATCTCATGTAGTTGCCTGTCAGTGAGGTTCTTCATATGCATTGCGGCTTTAGGCCTCATGCATTCACTTCAATGGGGCCGCAAAAGATGCGGACAGCACTCCGTGTGCTGTCTGCATCCGTGGCTCCGTTCCGCGGCCCCGCTAAAAAAATATAACATATCCTATTCTTGTTCGCGCTTTGCGGACAAGAATAGGCATTTATATTGAGGCGCAAATTGCGGAATGCAACACGGGCGGCTTCCATTTTTTGCGGACCCGCGGTTTAAACTGCAGGCACCTGGGACTAATGTAATCGTAATGACCAAGAATAAAAATAATAGGTCAGTTTTAATGCATAGGAAACGGTGTTAAAAAAAAACTAATATAAATGTTGCAGAATTGTTTATTTTTTTATAATTCCACCCCATTTGAAATTTGTTTCCGCTTCCCATTCACATTGTATGCAACTATAAATGGCGCCATTAGAATGTACATCTTGTACTGCAAAAGACAAGCCCTGATACGGCTATGTGAATAAAAATATAAATATGCTTGATACTTTTATTACCCAAATTGCCCAAATTGCTGTTGCAGAGATATCTTAATGAATATGCTAATTAGGGTCTCGGTGCACGATTTGGGAATACTTTTTATACTTCTTTTTGCAACCCTTTAAGAATCTCCACTGGGCTGAGACTACATGTACATTTTTTTATGTGACGACATCGACAAAATCACAGAAAATGACAGAATGTTGGAAATGAGTGAGTATGAGAAGTTGCAGTTGTCCAGTTAACTTAGCAAATGAAAGGTGAGGTGTGACAAGTTACAATGGACATCGGGATCACTCGTTGTTTGATACAAGATTGAGACACAGGGTCCATCCTGATAGACAGTATGTGTTAAAAAGTCCAACAACTGCTCCAATATTTATGTCATGTTTTCTTTTTAAATCAGACACAATCTTCAGTCTCCGCAGTCTTCACAGAGAACCTTCTCATGTACCACGAGGAAAAAAAGGAGACAATGCGGCAGCACTCTGCAAATCAGACAAAGTACAACAATGCTTACAAAAATTATGCTGCTAATACTACGCTTAAAAAGCGAGATGCTTGGTCAATGCATTTTGTACAAAACCATCTAAGCCCGTATGCCAAACGTCAAGGCGATCTCTGTTACACGGGTCCTAACACTAAATACTACCTGTTATGCGCCATAATGACCGCCATAAAATTCAGGGAGTGTTGGACCCACATGCATGCTGGATCCACTCTGCCTTTTTCCGTTTTTTGTGCCAAAATGGCCTCCATTACAAGGGATGCAGGTACCAACATGCATGCTGAGCCCACTCTATACCCTTCCTGGTGCTAAACAGCTTCCAATGAATGTAGTGAGAGCAGGCCACAGCTTTATACTGAAAATAATTAAAATCAGCCTATGGGGCAGACAGGCTAATCAGGAGTGCACGACTCGCTGGAGTGCCACATCTCCAGCATTGTAAATCTGCAAAAAAAGAGGGTTAGTCAGCACCTCCCAGTGCGCAGGTGCACGCCGCCATGGCAAAGACCTAGAGGAAAAAAAGGAGACAATGCGGCAGCACTCTGCAAATCAGACAAAGTACAACAATGCTTACAAAAATTATGCTGCTAATACTACGCTTAAAAAGCGAGATGCTTGGTCAATGCATTTTGTACAAAACCATCTAAGCCCGTATGCCAAACGTCAAGGCGATCTCTGTTACACGGGTCCTAACACTAAATACTACCTGTTATGCGCCATAATGACCGCCATAAAATTCAGGGAGTGTTGGACCCACATGCATGCTGGATCCACTCTGCCTTTTTCCGTTTTTTGTGCCAAAATGGCCTCCATTACAAGGGATGCAGGTACCAACATGCATGCTGAGCCCACTCTATATGGCGCATAACAGGTAGTATTTAGTGTTAGGACCCGTGTAACAGAGATCGCCTTGACGTTTGGCATACGGGCTTAGATGGTTTTGTACAAAATGCATTGACCAAGCATCTCGCTTTTTAAGCGTAGTATTAGCAGCATAATTTTTGTAAGCATTGTTGTACTTTGTCTGATTTGCAGAGTGCTGCCGCATTGTCTCCTTTTTTTCCTCTAGGTCTTTGCCATGGCGGCGTGCACCTGCGCACTGGGAGGTGCTGACTAACCCTCTTTTTTTGCAGATTTACAATGCTGGAGATGTGGCACTCCAGCGAGTCGTGCACTCCTGATTAGCCTGTCTGCCCCATAGGCTGATTTTAATTATTTTCAGTATAAAGCTGTGGCCTGCTCTCACTACATTCATTGGAAGCTGTTTAGCACCAGGAAGGGTATAGAGTGGGCTCAGCATGCATGTTGGTACCTGCATCCCTTGTAATGGAGGCCATTTTGGCACAAAAAACGGAAAAAGGCAGAGTGGATCCAGCATGCATGTGGGTCCAACACTCCCTGAATTTTATGGCGGTCATTTTGGCGCATAACAGGTAGTATTTAGTGTTAGGACCCGTGTAACAGAGATCGCCTTGACGTTTGGCATACGGGCTTAGATGGTTTTGTACAAAATGCATTGACCAAGCATCTCGCTTTTTAAGCGTAGTATTAGCAGCATAATTTTTGTAAGCATTGTTGTACTTTGTCTGATTTGCAGAGTGCTGCCGCATTGTCTCCTTTTTTTCCTCTAGGTCTTTGCCATGGCGGCGTGCACCTGCGCACTGGGAGGTGCTGACTAACCCTCTTTTTTTGCAGCTTCTCATGTACCACAGGATAGGATAAGTGTTGCCTTTATGTTGTGTATATAGGACAGGTATAATCTTTATAGTTAGTCTGTATATAGGGTAAGTGTATATAGCGTATGAATAAGGTGTAGTGTAATAGTGTGTATATAGGATAACCGTAGTGTATATAGCACATGTGTGTAGGATAAGTGTAATCTATATAGTGTCTGTATATAGTGTAAGTGTAGTGTATATAGTGTATCTATATGGTAACTATAATAAATGTAGTGTATATATAGGGTAAGTATTGTCTATAAAGTTTCTATATATGGTAAATGTAGTCTATACAGTATGTACATAGGGGAAGTGTAGTCTACATAGTGTGTGTGTATATAAGGTAAGTGTAGTCTACATAGTGTGTGTATATAAGGTAAGTGTAGACTACATAGTGTGTATGCAGGATAAGTTAATCTTTATAGTGTTTGTGCATAGGGAAAGTGTAGTGTATATATTGTATTATACGGTAAGTGCAAAGATTTTAGTATATGTGTAGGGCAAGTGTAGTCTATGTAGTGTGTATATAGGATTGGTGTAATCTATAATGTGTCTGTATACTGGATAAGGCTAGTGTATATAGTGTATGTATGGTGGAAGTGTAGTTAATATAGTGTGTACACACGGTAAGTGTGGTCTACATAGTGTGTACATAGGATAGGTGTAATCTATATAGTGTGCTTATAGGATAAGCGTAATATATTTAATGTCTGCATATAAGGTAAGTGTAGTATATTTAGCGTTTATATAATAAGCAATCTATTTAGTGTCTGCATATAGGAGAAATGTAGTGTATATAGTTTATATATAGGGTAAGTGTACTGTATATAGCATATATATAGTGTAGTGTATATATAAGATAACTGTAGTCTTTAAGTTTTATATATAAGATGTGTAGTGTAATGTAATCTGTATAGTTAGTCTGTATATTGGGTATGTGTAGAGTATATAGTGTATGTATAGTGTATATATAGTGTTTTTATAGGCTAAGTGTTGTGTAATTTATACAGTGCCTGTATATTGGCTAAGTGTAATATATATATTGTATGTATATGGTATATGTAGTCTATATGGTGTGTACATACGGTAAGTGTAGTGCATATAGTGTGCATATATGATAGTTATTCTATATAGTGTCTGTATATAGGGTAAGAGTAGTGTATATATGTTATATATGTAGGGTAAACGTAATGTATATATTGTATGTATAGAATAAGTGTAATTTATATAGGTTCTGTATATTGGGTAAGTTTAGTGTATATAGTGTATGCATATGATATGTCTCATCAATGCAGTGTGTATATACGGTAAGTGTAGTGCATTTAGTGTGTATATATAGGATAATTAATCTATATATTCCCTGTATATAGGGTAAGTGTAGAATATATAGTGTATATAGTGTGTGTGTAGGGTAAGTGTAGTGTATATAGTGAATGTGTAAGGTAAGTGTACTCTACATAGTGTGCACATAGGATAGGTATATTCTATATAGTGTGCTTATAGGATAAGCGTAATCTATTTAATGTCTGTATATAAGGTAAGTGTAGTATATATAGTGTTTATATAGGATAAACAATTTATATAGTGTCTGCATATAGGATAAACATAGTGTATATAGTTTATGTATAGGGTAAGTGTATTGTATATAGTATATCTGCATAGTGTAGTCTATGTAGTATGTATATAGCATAAATGTAGTATTTATGTTTTGTATATATGATAAGTGTAATCTTTATAACTAGTCTGTATATTAGGTATGTGTAGAGTCTATAGTAAATGTATAGTGTATATAGTGTTTGTACAGGGTAAGTGTTGTTTAATTTATATATTATCTGTATATAGGGTATGTGTAGAGTATATATATATATATATATATATATATATATATATATATTATATGTGGGGTAAGTGCAATGTATATATTGTATGTATAGGATATGTGTAATTTATATAGTTTCTGTATATGGGGTAAGTTTAGTATATATAGTGTATGTATATGATGTGTAGTCATTATAGCGTTAAATATGGTAAGTGTAGTGTATATAGTGTGTATATAGGATAATTCATCTATAAAGTGCCTGTATATAGGGTAAGTGTAGTATATATAGTGTTTGTATAGTGTGTGTATAGGGTAAGTGTAGTGTATATAGTGAATGTGTAAGGTAAGTGTAGTCTACATAGTGTGTACATAGGATAGGTGTAATCTATATAGTGTGCTTATAGGATAAGCGTAATATATTTAAAGTCTGTAAAAAAGGTAAGTGTAGTGTATATAGCGTGTATATAGGATAAGCAATCTATATAGTGTCAGCATATAGGATTAATGTACTGTATATAGCATATGTATAGTGTAGTCTATGTAGTGTGTATATAAGTGTAATCTTTATAGAGTTAGTCTGTATATTGAGTATGTGTAGAGTATATAGTGTATATAGTGTATGTAGTGCTTGTATACGGTAAGTGCTGTCAATATTGTGGGTATAGGGTTTGTGTACAGTATATAGTGTATGTATAAGGAAAGTATAATGTATATAGTGTACATTTAGGGTACATGTACTCTATGTAATGTATATATAGAGTAATAATAGTCTAGTGTATATTTACGGTAAGTGTAATCTATATAGTATATATCAGGTAAGTGTAATGTGTGTATATATATATATATATATATATATATACTGTGCATACACAGGATAAGTGTAGTCTATATAGTGTATGTGTATGTATAGGATAAGTGTAATTTTTATAGTGTCTGTATATGCGGTAAGTGTAGTGTATATAGTGTATGTATATGATATGTGTAGTTAATATAATGTGAGGATATGGTAAGTGTAGTGCATATAATGTGTATATATGATAATTAATCTACATAGTGTATGTGTAGAGTATATAGTAAATGTATAGTGTATATAGTGTTTGCACAGGGTAAGTGTTGTTTAATTTATATATTATCTGTATATAGGGTATGTGTAGTGTGTGTGTGTGTATATATATATATATATATATATATATATATTTATTATGTGGGGTAAGTGTAATGTATACATTGTATGTATAGGATAAGTGTAATTTATATAGTTTCTGTATATGGGGTAAAATTAGTCTATATAGTGTATGTATATAACATGTGTAGTCATTATAGTGTTACATACAGATGTGTAGTTTATATAGTGTGTGTGTGTATATATAGGATAATTAATCTATAAAGTGCCTGTATATAGGGTAAGTGTAGTATATTAAGTGTATATATAGTGTATATAGTGTGTGTATAGGGTAAGTGTAGTGTATACAGTTTATGTGTAAGGTAAGTGTAGTCTAGATAGTGTGTACATAGGATAGGTGTAATCTATATAGTGTGCTTATAGGATAAGTGTAATCTATTTAATGTCTGTAAAAAAGGTAAGTGTAGTGTATATAGTGTGTATATAGGATAAGCAATCTATATAGTGTCAGCATATAGGATTAATGTAGTGTATAAAGCATATGTATAGTGTAGTCTATGTAGTGTGCATATAGGTGTAATCTTTATAGTTAGTCTGTATATTGAGTATGTGTAAAGTATATAGTGTATATATCGTGTATATAGTGCTTGTATAGGGTGAGTGTCATCAATATTTAGTGTATAAAGTATGTGTACAGTATATAGTGTATGTATAAGGCAAGTATAATGTATATAGTGTATATTTAGGGTACATGTACTCTATGTAATGTATATATAGAGTAAGAATAGTCTAGTGTATATTTACGGTAAGTGTAGTCTATATAGTATGTATATCAGGTAAGTGTAATGTAGTATATATATATACTGTGCATACACAGGGTAAGTGTGGTGTATATAGTGTATGTGAAAGGTAAGTGTAGTATATGTATAGGGTAAATGTATGCAGTGTGTATATAGGATCAGTGTAATTTATATAGTGTCTGTATATAGGTTAAGTGTAGTGTATATAGTGTATGATATCACTTCCTGCGTGATATCCATAAAATGTTACACAGTAATAGGAGAAAAGTTCTGTTCTAAATTTTACATTTTAGAAAAATCAAAGCTTGGCCTCCGCCACATAATGCACCAAAAACAAAAAAGCTTTTCTTCTGCAGTGACTGACTATACAAACATTGCATGGTGTACCAGTTGCAATCAATATTGTTATAACATTACATGGGTTGAATTCTATTTCATATATTAAATTCACATCTGTTTTGTTAGCCCTTTTGCAGTGCTTAATCCCTCCTTGTTTAGGTGGGTCCCTACACTAACACGTTATACATATAACAGGATATATTGAGTGTAACTGGTGTTAGCACTTGCAGTGTGCTTTTACATTATTTTATATACAGTAGTCAGTTGTTATAGAGAAACACCAATATACTGCTTATCAGTTTGGCTTTTCAAATTAATAGTGCAAATCAGTGTAAATCATGTTATTAAAAAAAATCTGAATGAGGTCGCCTTGACGTGGCAGATGGGCTCACACAATGTCATCTGATTGTGTGCTAAGAACCTCATATTTTTAAAAGTGTGGGTGACAAGATTCTTCTGAGAGTTTTTGAGCTTCCATATCTTAAGGAATTAATCAGTTGTCCCTCTTGAAGCATAGATACGTTCATAGAGATAGATGGCATCATTTATTTTTATTAAGGCTACGCCATGAGTGGGCAGCACGGTGGTTCACTTGTTGGCACTGGTGCCTTGCAGTGCTGGGGTCCTAGGTTCGAATCTGACCAATGACAACATCTGCATGGAGTTTGTATGTTCTCCCTGTGCTTGTGTGGGTTTCTTCCAGTTTCCTCCTACACTCCAAAGACATACTGATAGGGAACTTAGATTGTGAGCCCCATTAAGGACAGTTATCTACAATATGTACAATAAAGTCACTTCAACTTTTACATTATCCTTGTGCATCAGGGAGACCATAATAATCATAAAATTCATGTACTGGAATTGCTGCAGAAGGTGGTCGTGATAGAGTGGGGCCCAAGTCAATTTTGCTATGAAGCTCCACGGTTACTTGCTATGCCCCTGAAATGTACAGGGTGGGACATTTATATGGATACACCTAATAAAATGGGAATGGTTGGTGATATTAACTTCCTGTTTGTGGCGCATTAGTATATGCGAGGGGGGAAACTTTTCAAGATGGGTGGTGACCATGGCGGCCATTTTGAAGTCGGCCATTTTGAATCCAACTTTTGTTTTTTCAATAGGAAGAGGGTCATGTGACACATCATATCTTCACAGCATAGACGATTGCCTTCAGATGATACGAGATGTGCAGCACCTGAAACTACGGATACTGGAAGCCTGTGCTAGCATTTCTCCTGCGGTGTTGCTATCAGTGTGTGAAGAGTGGGAGAAAAGGGTTGCATTGACAATTCAACACAATGGGCAGCACATTGAACACATTTTATAAGTGGTCAGAAACTTGTAAATAACTCATGAAAAAATTAAGTTACGTTAAAACCAAGCACACCATTGATTTTCTTGTGAGATTCCCAATAAGTATGATGTGTCACATGACCCTCTTCCTATTGAAAAAACAAAAGTTGGATTCAAAATGGCTGACTTCAAAATGGCCGCCATGGTCACCACCCATCTTGAAAAGTTTCCCCCCTCACATATACTAATGTGCCACAAACAGGAAGTTAATATCACCAACCATTCCCATTTTATTAAGGTGTATCCATATAAATGGCCCACCCTGTACATGACATATAAAGATTCTGCAAGCAGCTACATTCGGTCAGGGAGCTGTCAGAGTGGCTAGAGCTGCTGCACAGATTTAGGGGGTCATTTACTATACTGAAATACTCCTAAATTAGGCTTATTTCAGGAGCAGATGGCGGGTCAATGCTTAGTTGCTGTTTTAGGCGTAGAAAGTGGATGCGCTGAAGTTATGCAGAGGCATGCGCCTCTTCATAACTTAGGCGGATACCCTGCTAGCTACAGGCTTTTATTATAACCGGCGTCTAAAACGCCGGTACTAATAAATGTGCCCCTTAATTTCAACAGAACTTAAAGAGAATCTGTCACCTCACCACCTGGTGGCCAGGACTGTGGGAGTGCACATAGGCCAGTGTCTTTTCCTATATTGTGTAAGCACGACCACCACTGCTGGATTACAGGGTGGTCGTAACCATGGAAATGAGCAGTGTACAATGTGACTGAAAAATGAATCAAGACAGCAAAGGAGGCAATATGGACAATAACAATACATTAGTAATTGCCTTGTATTGAATTTCTCTACATGATAAATGCCATTTGCTGAAGTGAGACAAGTGTTTTTGCCCAAAGAAAATTTTGTCCTCCTTTTTTAAATTTTTTTATTTAGTTTTGTTTGGATGAATCAATATCAAAGTGTTTTTGTGCTTCAGGGTATTAAACATTGATATTTTTAATTTAACATATATATTGCTATATCACATTTTTAATAAGAGGAATTAATGAAATTGCTGGACCAATTGATGGGAGGATCATGAAACCAGCCATGGAATGCCCAGTGTATAGGAGTCGAAGACACTCCTTTGTGAGTCCAGAAGACTGAAAAGTAACAAAATAGTCTCCCATTTGAAAGGCTGACCTTTCTCCCCTGGCAACTAGAGATGAGTGAATTTTTCTAAAATTTGATTTGCCGTTTCACCAAATTTGTTTGAAAAAATTTGCGAATTACGTAAAAAAAACCTGCTATTTCCTGGCTGCAGAGAGCCTTTATAGTGGTGTAGAACACTGAGCCTTGCAGTTGCACACATATGGAGTCTGCTTTGGTAGTGAAATAATACTGTGAGTTCGTATGACATGCAGATGACAGGCGTCACTCTTAGAATCACTGCACACTTCACTTATTTGGGCAGTTACGGGGCCAAAACTGACCAAATAACTCAAGTATGAACTCAGCCTTGCAGGTCGATGTTAGCGCCAAGACACTCCGTGTGCTGTCCGCATCCGTTGCTCCGTTCCGTAGACCTGCAAAAATGATATATCATGTCCTATTCTTGTCCATTTTGCTGACAAAAATAGGCATTTCTATAAAGGACCAACTGTGTTTTGCGGATCCGCAATTTGAGGACCGCAAAACATGGCACGTTTGTGGGAACAAGCCTTTTATCTGAAGATATGCTAACAAATCAGAGGCCTTTGGCTAAAACTTCCCAAAGGGGTATTCCGGTAGGTGAAAGTTATCCTGCTCTATCCATTTCTATGGAAGTTCCGGAGATAGGCGAGTACAGTGCTTGGCTATCTCCGGAACACCCACAGAAATGAATGGAGCGGCCGTGCGCTTGTGCGACCGGCCGCGCAGGTCATTTCAGCGGAGCAGCAGGGGGCTTGCCGGGGATACAGGGCCCTGTTCTTGTGATTGGTGGGAGTCCCACTGGTAGTACCCCCACCAACCTGATAACTTTTTCCTACCGCAATACCCTTTTAAAGGTATATAACTAAATTTGTACATACTGTATATCAACTAATGATTTAATACCTTGTGCAATCCATCTCTAAAAGGAGATGTTAGGATTAATATGCCTAATGTAGTTGTATATCTGATAATTCCAGTCTGGCTCAGCATCTTTCTCCTTGAGTCAGCCTCAACACACATTAAAGTGGTTTTCTGGGAGTTTTATACTGATGTCCTATCCTCTGGATAGGTCATCAATATCTGATCAGTGGTGGTCTGACATCCGGGACCCTCGCTGATCAGCTTTTTGAGAATGCAACAGACCTTCTCACAGTTTACCAATCAGAGCGCTGTACATTGTATAGAGCTGCGCCTAGGCCATGTGACCAATGAATGTGATGTCACATGGCCTAGGGAAAGCTGAGAGAAAGCTGTGGCACTACTGCCTTCTCAAACAGATGATCGGCGGGGGTCCCGGGTGTAGTGATGAACGAAGAGCCAATAAAAGTTGCAAATTTTTGCGCAGTTTAAGTGATTGCGCAAAAATTTGCAACTTTTTCACTCCATTATTCTGACTTGAGCTAATGATAAATCTGGCCCTTTATCTCTAGACCTCCATACATTTCCATGGGATTAAGTGATTTGCCTGTGTGAAGATTGGTGCTTATCTTATTAAACAATACCACAATGGCCCAGTTGACCCAACATCTGGTATTAGCATAATTGAATTGGATCAAAAAATAGATGTTCCTATCACCACACAGCCTCCCAGATTCAGCTCATTCTGTTGACTCTTGGTTCCTCCATCTGGGACGCTGGTCTGGGGCTTGTATCCTGAAAGCTTCTTGCCTTAACTATCAGCCTGGCGTCCACCGGCATGCCACGCAGATAGGAAGACTGTTGTAATCGTCTCTGTGTGGTTGGTGATTGAACCTGCTTGGTCGCTGCATCATAAATTTTGGTGATGCTATGGCTGCTGTGTGTTTAATCCATAAAGTCGAGTTCCTAAAGAAGCACAGAAAAGCATAGTAAATATGTGGTTGGAAACCAACTGTTTCAGATTGATAGACAAAACCTGCGGGGTAAAATATCTGCCCATTGTCGGCATATCCATATCAAAAATGTCACATCCGAAAAGAGCGGAGTGAAAGGAGAGAGCAGCCCAACGTCGGTCACTTCCCCCTTTCCTGGCTGTGTGTGACAGGGTCCCTTTCTTGGAAATTTTGGAAATTTTACTGCAGATTTTGCTGACATTCCACAGTGGATTTCGGTGCGGATTTACCAAAGATCTAACCCTACGCATTGCAAACGGTGAAATATACAGTGGAAATCTGTAGCATAAATTAAACCAATCAGATTCTATCTTTTATTTTGGACAGCCCCTTTGGAAAATGAAATGAGGAATCTGATTGGTTGCTATGGGCAACTAAGCCAGTTCTACTTTACACCAGTTTGATAAATGACCCCCTTAATTCTTCTCTGTACCAATCCTGATTCCTATTTGTTTTGAATGTGTACTCTTTGTGGAAGCTTCCATGCTGATTTTTTTTTAGATGAGGTATTGGTCATTTCAAAGACAATGTATAAGAAACTGGTTATACTAAAATCTTGTTAATGTGATAGTTTGGTCGATCGCTACTTATTGGCACCAAAAGAAAAGTCCACTGGAATCTGTGTAAATTCAGATGTAGCAAATGGACTTGAGGGCATGGGTGTGCATATTACACCTCAAATCTGTCATTACACTCCCTAACTTACTATTGTTAGGGCAGCTTTTAAATGCCATAGTGATTAGGGGCCTTTCTAGTGACAAGTACATTGTAGAGTCTCCAGTCAGTCAAGAAAGGGTTAATACTTGGGACCACTGTGGCTGACTTCACAGTTAAAGTGCATGAGGTAGTATCAATAATAAGCCCCTGTAGTAACTATGGCAACTGTGCTGCTGATGTCATAGATGCATAAGTCTATGACATAAAGAACCCACAGATGAAGGTCCCAGAAGGTAACAGAAGGACAAACGGCCATTTGCAGAGCAATGCTTGATGTGTCTGGAGACCTGGAGCTTCCCCATCTGTAGAGGGAGGAAGGGGACGCCCGCCTAGCCAGCCAGATCAGCCCTATCGTCTAACCAGCCAGATCAAGTCCAAAAAGTTGAGAGGTATGCTGACATGTGAATTAGGCTTAAAGGGGTTGTCTCACTTCAGCATGTGGCATTTCTTATGTAGAGAAAGTAAATACAAGGCACTTACTAATGTAGTGTGATTCACCATATTACCTCCTTTGCTGGCTAGATTCATTTTTCCATTACATTATACACTGCTAGTTTCCATGGTTACAACCACCCTACAATCCATCAGTGGTGGTGGTCGTGCTCGCACACTATAGGAAAAAGCACTAGCCTATGTTAGGTCTTACGGTACCAACCACCAAATATGTAGGTCAGCACTTTTTCCTATAGTGTGCAAGCACGGCCACCACTGATGGATTTCAGGGTGGTCATAACCATGGAAAAGAGCAGTGTATAATGTGAAATGTGGAAAAATGAGTCCAGCCAAACGAAGCAATATCGACAATGACAATAAATTAGTAAGTGGTTTGTACTAACTTCCTCTATATAATAAATGCTATTTGCTGAAGTGAGACAACCCCTTTAAGATGACCGTGGTCAGGCCGGGAAATACAAAGAAAAAAGTATACTATTAGACTCTGCCATAGGTGCTATTACACTTCTGCACATGTCTGACCAGGAGGCCTTTGTTTTTTTTTGTTTTTCTAATGTCTTTATTAATTTTCTTTGAACAAGAACAATGTAAAAATATATATAAACAAGAAGAATCACACATAGCACATATAAATTTCTTTAATCCTCCTCCCCCCCCCCCCCCCCCCCCCGCTGTACCTGGCCTGGCATGGCTGCCACAAAGGGCGGCGGGCGACTCACGCCCTCATTCCGGGTATCTCCTAGACCAACACAAAACGAATCCTTTTTTTTTTCACACTTCCAATGTAAACGAGTTACTCCGATTATAGGTATTGTTTAGGGGTTATAAATCAAATAGTTATAGGTCATCAGTTCCAGCCCGACTATACATCTATTTCTGCTATTTCTCCCCGCTACATTTCATGAGCTTGAATTCTTTTACTCTTGACATTAAACTTTGCCACTCTTGTATTGTGGGGGCTCTATCCTTCACCCAGTTCCTGAGGATTATTACCTTGGCCAATAAGAGCAGGGCCGGACTGGCCTGCCGGGATACCGGGAAATTTCCCGGTAGGCCGGCAGGCCTGAGTGCCGCAAGTCCGCGGCCCTGGTGACAAGTGGGGGCGGCCAGCGGCAGGGCAGAGCAGGAGATGAGCGCTTCCATTGTGGAAGCGCTCATCTCCATAGTCATCTGTATTGCCGTGCTCAGGACGGCAATACAGATGCCTGTGCTGCGGCAGAGGAGGGAGAGGTGTGTCCCTTCCTGTTCCTCTGATAGGCTGCCGGCCTAGTGCTGGCAGCCTATCAGAGGCTGGTGCAGGCGGCGCGATGACATCATCGCGTCGCCTGAACCGTATAGCGAGGGACACAGGCCGGAAGAGGCGGCCTGCATTGCATCACATCGCTGGAGGTAAGTATAAGTGTTTTCTTTTTCTTTTTTTTATATAGGTAGGCACATGATAAGGGGGGCTAGTGGGCTGGGCTAGCACATGATAAGGGAGGACTACTGGGCTGGCACATAAGGGGGGACTACTGGGCTGGCACATGATAAGGGGGGGACTACTGGGCTGGCACATGATAAGGGGGGACTACTGGGCTGGCACATGATAAGGGGGGACTACTGGGCTGGCACATGATAAGGGGGGACTACTGGGCTGGCACATGATAAGGGGGGACTACTGGGCTGGCACATGATAAGGGGTGACTACTGGGCTGGCACATGATAAGGGGGGACTACTGGGCTGGCACATGATAAGGGGGGACTACTGGGCTGGCACATGATAAGGGGGGACTACTGGGCTGGTACATGATAAGGGGGGACTACTGGGCTGGCACATGATAAGGGGGGGACTACTGGGCTGGCACATGATAAGGGGGGGACTACTGGGCTGGCACATGATAAGGGGGGGACTACTGGGCTGGCACATGATAAGGGGGGACTACTGCGCTGGCACATGATAAGGGGGACTACTGGGCTGGCACATAAGGGGGGCTACTGGCACATGATAAGGGGGGCTACTGGCACATGATAAGGGGGGCTACTGGCACATGATAAGGGGGGCTATTGGCACATAAGGGGGGCTACTGGCACATGATAAGGGGGACTACTGGCACATAAGGGGCGGCTACTGGCACATACGGGGGGGCTACTGGCACATGATATGGGGGGCTACTAGCACATGATATGGGGGCACTTTGGCTACTGGCACATGATATGGGGGGTGTAACAGGGTGCCAGGAGATCCGTTACAGGGGGGCTACTGGCACATGATATGGGGAGGCTACTGGCACATGATATGGGGGGGCTACTGGCACATGATATGGGGGGGGCTACTGGCACATGATATGGGGGGGCTACTGGCACATGATATAGGGGGGCTCTGGCTACTGGCACATGATGGTGGGGGGGCTCTTATTACTGGCACATGATTGGGGGCATCTATGGGGGCACATCTTACTGGCAGATTATTGGGGGGCACTATAGGGGCATCTACTGAGGCTAAAAAGAAGGGGTATTTTATATGGGGGCTCTGTATAGAGGCATTTTATACTGGGACACATTATGGTGGGTACTATGGGGAAGGGGGGAGGAGCATTTTATATTGGCACATTATGGGAACATTAGCTCAACTGGGGGCATTACAAAGGGGTATGTTTTTTGCACATTATAAGGAGAATTATTACTACTGGGGGGCATTATGGTGGGCTTTATTACTCCCCCATGGTATGACCCCCCTAGTAGCAGCAGCAGCCTCTCCCTGCTCTGCTATCCCTATGCCCCTTCTCCAAATCCTTATTATGAAATCTTTCTCATTAGGATAAAGCACAACATCAGCTCCACCACCGAGCCCTCGACCAAAGTGTGGAAGTGGTGTCCGAGATCCCCAAGGGCCAAGCCAAGTAATTGAAAGTTTTCATGGGGGTTCTACAAAAGAGCTATCGTGGGGCAAAGTTCATATTCGTGTTTACACATGTGTTTTAAAATGAATGCTTTCTCCTATAATAAACAAGTAAATAATGACGCAATGCTGTGGGGCTGGTGTGCAACTTTTTCCAGGGCTGGTTTTTATCCCCAGTCCGGCCCTGAATAAGAGTCCCTTCAACCAACAAATCTGCTCACTTTTGGGTGTTTTATGTTTGAACTCGGGTGGGAAAAGTCCAAGTATAGCTACTTGGATTGTTATAGGGGGACTATTTCCAATTATTGCCGCTAGCCCCTGAAATATGCTATGCCAAAAGATCTTAATAATTGGACAGCCCCACAGCATATGAACGTGACCTGCGGCAGTGAAAGAGCATTTCAGGCAGCAGAATTTTTTTCCCTTTTTACCGTAGATTTTAGCTAAGAGACTCGGAGGGACATATTGTCGATGTAATATTTTAAATTGTGTCAAACGGTGATGTCTTGAAAGGGAGGCATTCTTAATATTTTGGTATATTTCCCGCCATTGAAGTGGGTTACATTCCCCTATGTCCGCTTCCCATTTATCTACACTTTTAAATTTAGTGACGGTGCTTAATTCCTCTATTAATCTCCTATAAATTTGTGAAACCCTAACTTTTTTCCCTACTGAGTTATAGCAGAAAACTAACAGTCGCTGTGTGCCTGTTGTTTGAGAAGTTTTATTAAGCGTATATGCTAATGCGTGTTTTAATTGAGCATATCTATAGTGTTCTAATGCGGTGACTGGTGTCTCATGCAATATTTCCCCTATTGGTTTCATTTTTCCCTTGGTGCATATATGTGACAACAACATAATCCCTCTCCGGGTCCAGTAATTATTTTCATTTAGGGCTAAAAACTCTGTTAACGAGGGATTATCCCATAGCGGGGTAAACTCCAAGGCATGTGTGACCTGCATAAGAGCCTTTATTTTGTTCCACACCTTCTGTAACATTAAGCCAATGGGGCAGGTATGTCCCTCACGTCCCAGAAATCCGGATTCCAGTATGCTAAATATATTCTGTATAGGCTGCTGCTGTTGTCCAGCAATATAGGATATTAATAAACCATCCCGCGTGTTAATGCACCACTGCAATTGTGAACATAGATAGTAACTTTGGAAGTGGGGGAGGCCAAGGCTGCCATTTATTTCAGCCAAGCACAGATATTGTAACTTAATGCGGACCATTTTCCTGCACCATATCAGATCGTTAATCAGCCTATCAATCAAATTGAAGACACTGTCTTCGATCCAGACAGGACAGGAACTGACCACATATAATATCCAAGGCAATAGAATCATTTTGATCAGTGCAATTCTGTTAACCTGTGAAAGCGGTAGTTTTTGCCAAACCCTAACCTTCTCCCTTACTTTATTAACTAAGGGGGTAATATTTAATTTATTATATTCCCTGGTTGAACTACCAATTTTTATCCCTAAATATTCTAAATGATCCAGTGGGGAGATGATTCTAACCTTTAAATCATTTTGAGGAGGTACACGGTTCAGGGGAAAGAGGACGGATTTAGACCAGTTTATCTCATACCCGGCGACCTTGCCGAACTCCTCTATTATTTGCATGATGCGTGGGACACTTCCCCATCCATCATTCAAATAGAGCAATACGTCATCCGCATACAAACTAATCTTATCCGCCGCCCCCCTTCCCCCGAATCCCACAATACTCTGCTCAGTTCGGATCCTGCATGCAAGGGGTTCCATAAAGATTGCGAAAATGAGTGGGGAAAGTGGGCAACCCTGTCGTGTCCCGCGCTCAGGCTCGGACTGGCTCACCGGGAAGCCGGTGAAATGCCCGGTGGGCCCCTTGCCTGTCTGCTTATACTGCAGCCAGAGCCACCAGCAGGGGCAGGGCAGTTACTATACTTTCAGTTTCAGGCGCCTGGCTGCTATCAGGTGCTGGACTGCAGCACTGGCACACATATCATTTTACTTTGGTGAAAGGGACAGCACAATACTTTGCAGCGCTTGTCCCTTTCTCCAAAGTAAACTTCACCGACCCGACATGAGCAGACAGCTCCCCCCCCCCCTCTGCAGTGTGAGATTCCATCATGTGTGAGGAGGGGGCGGAGCCAGAGGAGCCGACAGCCGAGGCAGCAGCAGGAGATGGAGACGCTGCTCTCTCTGAGTCACTGTGCCTCCCTCCAGTATAAAGTTCTCTTCTCTCACTGGTCCCACTACTCCACACAGCAGCACTGGGGTAAGTTACTGTGGGAGGGAAGTGGGAAGAGAGTCCTGAAGCTGCTGCCCCTGCACATCTTGTGTCCCTGTTCCAGCCCCTCACAGACCTTTCCCACCAACTATCTCACCTATACTTTATACAGGGCAAGAAGTCATGTCTCCCAGTGTCCCCCTCTTCCCTCTCATCAGTGGCATTTCACACTTTCCCAGCCCCTCACCCCCACATAATATGTAATGTCTCTGGAGCAGTGGCGTGCACACAATCCATGGGGCCCCGGTGCAAAACTGAACCATGGGGCCCCCCTTCCCGTCGCCACCCCCCCCCCCCCAACCTCCCTCCACCAGCAGCAGAGTTAGGCTCCATTCACACGTCCGCAAAATGGGTCCGCATCTTTTCCGTAATTTTGCGGAATGGGTGCGGACCCATTCATTCTCTATGGGGACGGAATGGATGCAGACAGCACACAGTGTGCTGTCTGCAGCCGCAATTGCGGAGTGCGGCCCTGATTTTGGGTCCGCAGCTCCGCAAGAAGATAGAGCATGTCCTATTCTTGTCCGCAGCTTGCGGACAAGAATAGGCATTTCAATGGGGGCGCCGGGCTGGTGTGTTGCGGACCCGCAATTTGCGGGTCCGCAACACACCACAGACGTGTGAATGCAGCCTTAGGCTACTTTCACACCTGCGTTAGGTGCGGATCCGTCTGGTATCTGCACAGACGGATCCGCACCGATAATGCAAATGCTTGTATCCGTTCAGAAGGGATCCGTTTACATTACCATGAACAAAAAAAAAAAGATAATGCAAACGGATCCATTTTGACTTACACTGAAAGTCAATGGGAGGCGGATCCGTTTTCAATTGCACCATATTGTGTTAGTGAAAACGGATCCGTCCTCATTGACTTACATTGTAAGTCAGGACGGATCCGTTTGGCTCCACGTCGTCAGACGGACATCAAAACGAATCTGCACAGACGGATCTGCACCTATAATGCAAATGCATGTATCCGTTCAGAACAGATCCGTTTGGCTGTAAGCAGCGTTTTGGTGTCCGCCTCCAGAGCGGAATAGAGGCTGAACGGAGGCAAACTGATGCATTCTGAGCGGATCCGCATCCATTCAGAATGCATTGGGGCTGAACTGATCCGTTTTGGACCGCTTCTGAGAGCCCTGAAACGGATCTCACAGGCGGACCCAGAAACACCAGTGTGACAGTAGCCTAACTCTGCTATATTTCTGTAGCCTGCAACCTCTGACTGCCCAGTTGGGCTGAAACTACTACACCCAGCATGTTCTGGCAGTAATAGTAAATGGATATTGGTGCAATTCTGAGCTACTATATAATACAATATAATATTATATAGACTAGTAGCTCAGAATTGCACCAATATCCATTTACTATTCCTGCCAGAACATGCTGGGTGTAGTAGTTTCAGCCCAACTGGGCAGTCAGAGGTTGCAGGCTACAGAAATATAGCAGAGCTAGTTATAAAGCCAGCCCCATCAGACCCTACTCTGAGTCTAATCTGAACTCACTCACCATAAATGTGGTGAGCAATTATGAAGACCTTTTTTTTTTTTTTTTTTTACAAATCTTATCTTCACTTCCGAACCGGCACCGGCTTCTTCACGCTCTCCGGTTCCTTCTTCCTGCTGCGTCTCGGCGTTGTTGTGCGCCTGCGCAGCCTAGGGAAACGTTGTGTCCGGTGCGGCCGCCCAACAGGAAATGACTAGGCACGCCGCACCGCCGCACCTGCACGGGGAGGAGAATCAGGGGGAGGAGACTCTCACTCAAGGAGGGTAGGGCTGGCCTGGCCTGGCACTGCAGCGCAGAAACGCAACACTGGGCGGCGGGCCCCGGGTCGGCCGCCCGGGTTAAGGCTGTTTCACACGAGCGAGTCGATTGCGGGAATCACGCTCCGTGTGTGAGTGTGATCCTCCGCTCTGGACTTGCAGGAGCGCACGGCATTATCATGGTTTATAATACTATGTGTCTCTGCATGGCCTTTTTTCCACAGAATCATACTGACCGCTTTATGTCACTATGTCCAGAGCGGAGGTTCACACTCACACACGGAGCGTGATTCCCGCAATCGACTTGCTCGTGTGAAACAGCCCTTATACAGGCAGGCACAGCACTACTGCAGGGCGGGGCCAGGAGTCCACAGGCGGCCGGGCCCAGCCGCGACCCCTGTATGTACGCCCCTGCTCTGGAGGTTATCTCAGTACTGGAGCGATATAAGAGGAGCGGCTGATATCAGTCACATAGGATGTAATGTCTCTGAAGGTTATATCAGCGTTGGAGCGTTATAAGAGGAGCGGCTGATATCAGTCACATATGATGTAATGTCTCTGGTGGTTATATCAGTGCTGGAGCGTTATAAGAGGAGCGGCTGATATCAGTCACATGTGATGTAATGTCTCTGGAGGTTATATCAGTGCTGGAGCGTTATAAGAGGAGCGGCTGATATCAGTCACATGTGATGTAATGTCTCTGGAGGTTACCGTATTTTTCACCCTATAAAACGCACTTTTTTCCCCCAAAAAATGGGAAAATGCCCCTGCGTCTTATGGGGTGAATGCTGACATTTTTACAGGCTGCGATGTATACGAGAGCGGGGAGGGACTGGGTGCGGTCACTGTACTCCGGCCCCGCCGCTCCGGTGCTGCAATATTCAAATATAAAATGTCTCATTCAATTAAAAGTGATTAAACATGCCCCCCCCCACACACTTTTAATATTACCATACATCCTAACAGCCGGGCGGGCGGCAGCATAACTCCCTGATGTCACGTACCTGCGCCGGCTACTTTATGAATCAAGCAGGCGGCGCAGGCACGTGACGTCAGTGAGTGACGCGCTGGCCGCCCGGCCTGCCTGCGTTGTACAGAAGCTGTTAGGGTGTACAGTAATATTAGGAGTGAGGTGGCAGCATGTGTAATAACTTTTAATTGAATCAGACATTTTATATTTGTATACTGGAGCGGTGGGGGGGGGGATCTGTGGATGACAGTTTTATGGGGGACATCTGTGGATGGCACTGTTAAGGGGTGGGGGGGTCTGTGGATGGCACTGTTATGGGGTGGGGGGGTCTGTGATGGCACATATATAACAGTGCCACCCACAGGTCCCCCTCCATAACAGTGCCACCCGCAGATCCCCCTCCATAACAGTGCCACCCGCAGATCCCCCTCCATAACAGTGCCCTCCACAGATCCCCCTCCATAACAGTGCCATCCACAGATCCCCCTCCATAACAGTGCCATCCACAGATCCCCCTCCATAACAGTGCCATCCACAGATCCCCCTCCATAACAGTGCCATCCACAGATCCCCCCCATAACAGTGCCACCCCCAGATCCCCCTCCATAACAGTGCCATCCACAGATCCCCCTCCATAACAGTGCCATCCACAGATCCCCCTCCACAACAGTGCCATCCACAGATCCCCCTCCACAACAGTCCCATCCACAGATCCCCCTCCACAACAGTGCCATCCACAGATCCCCCTCCACAACAGTGCCATCCCACAGATCCCCCTCCATAACAGTGCCATCCACAGATCCCCCTCCATAACAGTGCCATCCACAGATCCCCCTCCATAACAGTGCCATCCACAGATACCCCCCAATAACAGTGTCCGTCACAGATACCCCCCAATAACAGTGCGTCATCCACAGATCCCCCATAAGGCCTCATGCACACGACCGTTGTTGTGTTCCGTTCCGCAAAATGGGGTTCCATTGTTCCGTGATCCGTTTCCGTTTTTGTTTCCGTGTGTCTTCATTTATTTTTGGAGGATCACCAGACATGAAGGAAAGTTAAAAAAAAATCTAAGTCAAGTTTGCCATACAAATGATAGGGAAAAAACTGACGCGGACGCGGATGACAATCTTGTGTGCCTCCGCGTTTTTTCACGGTCCCATTGACTTGAATGGATCCGCAAACCGTTTTCCGTGGAAAAAATAGGACAGGTTATATTTTTTTGACGGACTGGAACCAGGGATCACGGACGCGGATGACAAACGGTGCATTAGCCGAGTTTTCAACAAACCCATTGAAAGTCAATGGGTCCGCTGAAAATCACGAAAACGGAACAACGGACACAGAATAAAACAACGGTCGTGTGCATGAGGCCTAACAGTGCGTCATCCACAGATCCCCCATAACAGTGCGCCATCCCCAGATCCCCCCCCATAACAGTGCCATCCCCAGATCCCCCCCATAACAGTGTCCTTCACAGATCCCCCCCCCATAACAGTGTCCTTCACAGATCCCCAGTAATAGTGCCATCCACAGACCACCATTTGTTCCAAACCCACCAAAAGCACACCTTTTGGTTAAAAATATTTTTTTTCTTATTTTCCTCCCCAAAAACCTAGGTGCGTCTTATAGGGCGAAAAATACGGTATATCAGTACTAGAGCGTTATAAGAGGAGCAGCTGATATCAGTCACATGTGATGTAATGTCTCTGGAGGTTATATCAGTGCTGGAGCGTTATAAGAGGAGCGGCTGATATCAGTCACATGTGATGTAATGTCTCTGGAGGTTATATCAGCGCTGGAGCGTTATAAGAGGAGTGGCTGATATCAGTCACATATGATGTAATGTCTCTGGAGGTTATATCAGCGCTGGAGCGTTATAAGAGGAGCGGCTGATATCAGTCACATGTGATGTAATGTCTCTGGAGGTTATATCAGTGCTGGAGCGTTATAAGAGGAGCGGCTGATATCAGTCACATGTGATGTAATGTCTCTGGAGGTTATATCAGCGCTGGAGCGTTATAAGAGGAGTGGCTGAGATCAGTCATCAACTAAATGAGTTGCTTAAAGGGAGTCTGTCATCACAGTTTCACCTTTTTAACCCTTCCCATAGCTTTTGAGCAGCATTACAGTTGATAAAAACGTTACCTTTATAAGCAATCCTGGACTTATAAAACTGGCAAAAATCATCTTAGTAGGATATGCAAATGAGGGCTCGCAAGTGCCCAGGGGCAGCGTCAACCTCGTAGGTGCCCAGGCAGCTCTGCCTTATCGTCGCTTCCCCCCACCCATCCTTTCCCTCTGCCCACCCATCTTCTTACTTCTTCTTTCGCCGAGATCCCGCGCCTGCGCACTGAGTCCATCGGCCGGCGCATTCCATTCCTGGTATGGCATCACAGTAATTAATGCGCATGCGCCGGCTAACGGACTCAGTGCGCAGGATCTCGGCGAAAGAAGAAGTAAGAAGATGGGCGGGCAGAGGGAAAGACTGGGCGGGGGGAAGCGACGATAAGGCAGAGCTGCCTGGGCACCTACGAGGTTGACGCCGCCCCTGGGCACTTGCGAGCCCTCATTTGCACATCCTACTAAGATGATTTTTGCCAGTTTTATAAGTCCACGATTGCTTATAAAGGTAACATTTTTATCAACTGTAATGCTGCTCGAAAGCTATGGGAAGGGTTAAAAAGGTGAAACTGTGATGACAGACTCCCTTTAAAGAGAAACTATTTGATATAGTGCACTGCACAATACTGTTCTGTTTAGCATCCTGTTACTGTATTGTGTGCTAAAATGCATACATTCATGTGTGCGAGACTGAAAAATGAACAAGTTATATCTCCAGCTCTAGGGTGGGCCCCCAAAATCAATTCCACTGGTGGGCCCTAGGCACCCCAGTCCGACACTGCCCGCGCTGTAGGCAGACAGCAGGGGAAATCACCCCATTGATATTGATTCTAGCCACTGGTCCATTGTATAACATTTTAACCCAACCAATAAACTTTTGGCCCAGGTTCATCTTATACATGATCCGCCAGAGAAAGGACCACTCCACCCTGTCGAACGCCTTGGCGGCGTCCAAAGACATGATGGAGCGATCCTCCCCCCCCCCCATCTGGACATTCAGAAAGGTCCTTCGTACGTTGGTCTGGATTTGTCGCCCCGGGGATAAACCCTGTCTGATCTGTATGGACTAGGCCAGTTATTACTTTTTTTAGCCTGTTTGCAAGGGCTTTAGCAATTATCTTATAATCTGCGTGGGCAGGGATATAGGTCGATAGGCCTCAACTTTGTTTCCATCCTTCCCCTTCTTCAAAATCAGTGTAATAATTGCCTCCATTAAAGACGGGGGTAACTTTCCACAATTACTGGATTCATTCAGGACTTGCAATAACCTGGGTAGAAGGACCCCCGCATGGCTCTTATATATACCAAACGGAAGCCCGTCTGACCCAGGGACCGAGGAGCCCCGAACTCCCTTTATAACCTCCTGTAGCTCCCCCAAGGAAATTGGGGAGCACAGGAGAGCCGAATCCGAGTCCGACAATACTGGGATCTTAATTTGTTCCAGGAAATCTTCTATGCTAGTCCCCGTGTCATCCATCTCAGAGCGATAGAGATTATTGAAGTATTTTGCGAATTCTCCTTCAATTTCCATTGCTTTTTCCAGCTTCCGACTGTCACCTGTCTGAATTTGTCTAATCTTTTGAGGGGCCTTTTGATTAGTTATTATAGAGACGAGTAGTTTTCCCGGGGTACCTACTTCACAAAAGTGCTCATAACCTTGGAAAAATAATTGATTCTGGGCATTTTTCCTCATAAAATTTATATAGTGGTCCTTGGCAGATTTTAACTTGGCCCGCATATTCTCATCGTTGTTTGTTCTAATCCTACCCTCCAAGTATGCAACCTTTTATTCCAAACTTTTTTCCTCTTTAAAGAACTGTTTTCCTTTTTTTTATTTTGCCATAGTATAACCCACGCATATATGCCTTCATTGCATCCCACACAAAGTGGATATGAGTTGTGCCAATGTTATCTTGCCAAAACTGTGCGAGTTCCTTATTTATTCCCTCTGTGTCATTTATTATGGTTAACCAGTGAGCGTTCAATCTAAATGGTCTAACGATAGCAGATTGTCGCCCGATCTTCATAGCCAATAGGATCGGTGAATGATCCGAGATTCCATGGATCTCGTATTTCATTTTTGAGGTTAAATCGAGCATCTTGCTGTTGGCCAGGGCAATATCAATTCTGGACATAGCATTATATGTTTTACTAAAACAGGAAAACACTTGCTTGTTACCATACAGCCATCGCCAGACATCTTTTAACCCTGTCTCCTCACAAAACCCTCGAAATAGGGAGTGCTTTCCCTGGTTATGTTTCCCTACATTAGATATTCTATCTAACTCGGGGTCTAGTACGCAGTTGAAATCTCCACATATTAGCACTGGGCACCGCTCTCTATTATACATAAAAATCGTCAACTGGTTAAGAACTGTCATCGCGAATGGAGGGGGGTTATATAAAAAGGCTAGAACACACTTCCTACCATTCCATCGGGCGTAGAGAAAAACAAATCTCCCATCTCTGTCAATCGACTGATCCAGTGGGACAAAGTCAACGCTCTGATGAACAAATACACTAATTCCACGGGAATATGTCGAGAATCCGGAGTGGAACTGATGCCCCGCCCATTTCTTCATTAAATATTCTGGGATCTCTGGTGATGCATGTGTTTCCAATAGAGCAACTATTGTGGGGAGATGTCGAATAATCAGGTCGAAGACTATAACCCGTTTTGTTCTATCCCCTAAGTCGCGAACATTTCATGTTATTACTTTGTCGTTCATTATGTTATAGAGCTATAGGAGAGTCGTCCGCCGCCCCCCAATAACAGCTGTGGCCAGGCCCATTCCCATCCCACCCAGCTTTGGGTGATCCAGTGCCCACTGATTTCCTATTATATTTAGGCGGCATGTTATCTGCTGCTCTGTCCTGATAACTGACAGTATACCAAAAACCCAAAAACAATAAAGATCGCAAGGTCTCCCCAAACTATAGTACCTAACATTGACACAGCCCAGTATGCGGGTCCCCCACTCATTGACGGTGCAGCAGATACAACAGATTTCAGTCAATTAATAGGTTTAGTGGGGTTATATATTGATCCCCTATTGGTTTTTCCGGTTTGGTCGGAGGACAGCGTGTATGTACAAGCCAAAGGCTTGAAGTCGCCTCTCCCCCCGGCCGGGCCGGAAACCCAAAGCACTAAAACATTCAAGCCCTAATTCAACATAGGCCAGTATTCTTGTATATAGTTGCAAATACTGCAGAGTAGTGTCAGAAGTTGGGTGTTCACCCAAATGTTCAGTAAAGGCAGTTGATACAAGTGTTGATAACAGTCGTCTCCACCGCGACCCCCGTACTGATAGTCTCACTCCTATTTGGCTCAGCAATTTACAGGAGTTAGTGAGTTATGCGCGTTAATGGAGTGTTAGTATCACCCGTAGGCGGTCGCAGTCTCACCAGTCTTTAGCCTTCCGGCCAGGAGTGAGGAGTGCGAGAATTAATCAAGGCAGCGGTCTTCCCCTTTACCTAGTGTGGGGGTGCGGGAAACGGTAGTCGGTCCAAATCTATGGTGGTGGATTGATTTCTGCGGTCTGTCCAGAGGGTCAATATGTATACAAAGAGCAGGCGGTGAAATTGGGGGGATCTTCGCAGCACGCAGCCCTCTCACACCATTGGCCTAGGAGGCAAAGCATTCATATTTCAGCCAATAGTTCCTCCAGGAGTGCTAGCGGCATTGTTGTGTCACCATATCTACGGGACAAGCCAGTGGTTCAAAGTCGGCTGATGCAATATCCGTGGCCCGCAACCAGCCAGCTACCCTTTTTTTTTCAATATGCATAACCACATGGAATAGTGTTATTCAACAGAAAGTTAGTAAGTTATGTTAGTTAGTAGTGTGGGTTAACAGTGGGTAAACAAACACACTTTCTCACCGATCTTCAGCCAACCGGCCACGGGCAGACATGCGGTCTCAGCACGCAGCAACCTCGCCTGGTGCACTAGTACAATGGGGCGACGGCCGCTTGAGAGGTCCGGGTTTAATAGCTTATGCGGGTTTGATGACTTGTGCGGTCCGAATCTTCCCCGATGTCTCTCAGCATTCTGTGGTAGGACTTCAATTCCACGGCATGATACATTCCTTGGTCATTTCGATCCAACTGCTGCGGCAAGCTGCCCGGTCTCCATACCCCTGGAACAGGTCACTAGCCTCTCGGCTGCTCACGGCTCTGGTGCGCTGTTTTCACACAGCCTGCGGGCCGGCTGAACGCTGAGGGTAGGGGACGAGGTGGACGAACACAGGGGCGGTACCCAAGCGGACGCGCGGCACGCCCACGTAGGAGGCCTTTGTTAATGGCACCACACAATTTTTTTGCAATGTGCTCACATAGGAAGCCCCTTTCGTCTCTTAAACTCCTTAGATGCTACGGTTGCTATTGTTTGCAGCATCCAAGGCATTAAACAGCCAGGCCTGGAGCCTGGTTTTCAGTCAAAACTGGCCTCCCACAGCGACCACACATGATATTAGCACATTAGAGATAGTAGCGGCGTGAAGAAGTGGTAATGCCACTCTGGGGCGTTACATATACACTGCTCGTTACCATGGTTATGACCACCCTGTAATCCTCTCTGGTGACCAGGACTGTGGAAACTCACATAGGCTGGTGCTTTCTCCTATAGTGTGCAAGCAGGGCCACCACTGATGGTTTACAGGGTGGTCGTAACCATGGGAAAAAGCAGTATATAATGTGATGGAAAAATTAATCCAGACAGCAAAGGAATTGAAGTTGAATAGGTCTCGATTCGTCATGCCTGCCGCACGGACATTGCCCGTGCATTAGGGACCGCAAATTGCAGTCCCCAAATGCACAGAACGACCGCACAACGGCCGTGTGCATGGGGCCTAAGGCTGAGTTCACATGTATTTTAAGCATCTGTTATGCACATGTTGCCTTCGTTTTAGCCATTTCCACTATTTTAGACTTAAAAAAATGGAGGAATTTTTCCCCTCTAAAATAACGGATCCCAGACGGAAATGGCTAAAAAGGATGCAACACGTGCATAACTGAGCATAATGGATGTTTAAAATACAGAAGAACGGAAAGCTAAACGGTGATGTGAACCTGGCCTAACAGGCACTCCAGCACTAAGATCCCGTTGGAGATTGCCACTACTTAAAAAAAAATCGGGATTATTGGATTTCATTCACACTTGACATAAGTGCAGGAATTCATCAAGATTAGTATTTGAAAAGAAAAAGTGATCAGGAAGGTAATGTCCCCTTTAACTCTGATGTTGACATCACCATGGCAACTGCTGTAAACAGACAGCTATTGGTCGGCTTGAATCTAAAAATCATCAGTTGGCTCCTTGGGAGATGAAACTGATTTTATGGTTAGTGATGAATTTCAGAGACACCCGGAGGAGCTGCTTTTCCGCCCACTGCTCACGGTGGGATTTCTGGGGTAAGATACTGAGATATATCTAACTGTTATATTCAGGTGCGGGATATCTCCGTATAACACTGGTGTGTTTTTAGTAAGCTACAATAAAACAGGGAAAGATGTTTAGCGTTTTCCCTAAATTTGAACAGTTTATTATGTGTCTAGGGAAAATAGGACTTTTGGTCAGGTCTACAACACTTGTGGTGAAGTTACCTAAAGAACGGTGAAGTATAAAGAATGGCAGACAATGCAGATGATTGCATTAGGGCCTTATTGGCACAGTCAGTGTTTGGTCAGTGATTTCCATCAGTGATTTTGAGCCAAAACCAAGTTACGGGTCCAAAACACAGAACAAGCGCAGATCTTTCCCTTCTACCTTATGTCTGTGTAGGATCCACTCCTGGTTTTGGCTCACAATCACTGATGGAAATCATTGACCAAACACTGACTGTGTGAATGAAGACTTAAAATGTGAAAATTCTTGGTGTCTTTAAACTCATCTCATGTAGTTGCCTGTAAGTTAGGTTCTTCATATGCATTGCGGCTTTAGGCCTCATGCACACGACCGTTGTTATAGGCATTTATATTGCAAATTGCGGAAGGCAACACGGGCGGCTTCCGTTTTTTGCGGATCCGCGGTTTGAGGACCGCAAAAAACGGCACGGTCATGTGCATGAGGCCTTAGCTTGTGAAACCAGCTTTTTTGAATTGAACCCTTAAATGCAAATCTTGCTCTATTACTACAGGCACAGTCATATAAATATCGGAAAAACCCATTACAACATCTTCCTCCTTGAGTCAGCCTCAACACACATTAAAGTGGTTTTCTGGGAGTTTTATACTGATGACCTATCCTCTGGATAGGTCATCAATATCTGATCAGTGGTGGTCTGACATCCGGGACCCTCGCTGATCAGCTGTTTGAGAATGCAACAGACCTTCTCACAGTTTACCAATCAGAGCGCTGTACATCGTATAGAGCTGCGCCTAGGCCATGTGACCAATGAATGTGATGTCACATGGCCTAGGGAAAGCTGAGAGAAAGCTGTGGCACTACTGCCTTCTCAAACAGATGATCGGCGGGGGTCCCGGGTGTAGTGATGAACGAAGAGCCAATAAAAGTTGCAGATTTTTGCGTAGTTTAAGCGATTGCGCAATTTTTTGGGACTTTTTCACTCCATTATTCTGACTTGAGCTAATGATAAATCTGGCCCTTTATCTCTAGACCTCCATACATTTCCATGGGATTAAGTGATTTGCTTGTGTGAAGATTGGTGCTTATCTTATTAAACAATACCACAATGGCCCAGTTGACCCAACATCTGGTATTAGCATAAATGAATTGGATCAAAAAATAGATGTTCCTATCACCACACAGCCTCCCAGATTCAGCTCATTCTGTTGACTCTTGGTTCCTCCATCTGGGACATTGGTCTGGGGCTTGTATCCTAAAAGCTTCTTGCCTTAACTATCAGCCTGGCGTCCACCGGCATGCCACGCAGATAGGAAGACTGTTGTAACCGTCTCTGTGTGGTTGGTGATTGAACCTGCTTGGTCGCTGCATCATACATTTTGGTGATGCTATGGCTGCTGTGTGTTTAATCCATAAAGTCGAGTTCCTATAGAAGCACAGAAAAGCATATTAAATATGTGGTTGGAAACCAACTGTTTCAGATTGATAGACAAAACCTGCGGGGTAAAATATCTGCCCATTAACGGCATATCCATATCAAAAATGTCACATCCGAAAAGAGCGGAGTGAAAGGAGAGAGCAGCCCAACGTCGGCCACTTGCCCCTTTCCTGGCTGTGTGTGACAGGGTCCCTTTCTTGGAAATTTTACTGCAGATTTTGCTGACATTCCACAGTGGATTTCGGTGCGGATTTACCAAAGATCTAACCCTACGCATTGCAAACGGTGAAATATACAGTAGAAATCTGTAGCATAAATTAAACCAATCAGATTCTATCTTTTATTTTGGACAGCCCCTTTGGAAAATGAAATGAGGAATCTGATTGGTTGCTATGGGCAACTAAGCCAGTTCTACTTTACACCAGTTTGATAAATGACCCCCTTAATTCTTCTCTGTACCAATCCTGATTCCTATTCGTTTTGAATGTGTACTCTTTGTGGAAGCTTCCATGCTGATTTTTTTTAGATGAGGTTTTGGTCATTTCAAAGACAATGTATAAGAAACTGGTTATACTAAAATCTTGTTAATGTGATAGTTTGGTCGATCGCTACTTATTGGCACCAAAAGAAAAGTCCACTGGAATCTGTGTAAATTCAGATGTAGCAAATGGACTTGAGGGCATGGGTGTGCATATTACACCTCAAATCTGTCATTACACTCCCTAACTTACTATTGTTAGGGCAGCTTTTAAATGCCATAGTGATTAGGGGCCTTTCTAGTGACAAGTATATTGCAGAGTCTCCAGTCAGTCAAGAAAGGGTTAATACTTGGGACCACAGTGCATGAGGTAGGTATCAATAATAAGCCCCTGTAGTAACTATGGCAACTGTGCTGCTGATGTCATAGATGCATAAGTCTATGACATAAAGAACCCACAGATAAAGGTCCCATAACAGAAGGACAAACGGCCATTTGCAGAGCAATGCTTGATGTGTCTGGAGACCTGGAGCTTCACCATCTGTAGAGGGAGGAAGGGGACGCCCCCCTAGCCAGACAGATCAGCCCTATCGCCTAACCAGCCAGATCAAGTCCAAAAAGTTGAGAGGTATGCTGACATGTGAATTAGGCTTAAAGGGGTTGTCTCACTTCAGCAAGTGGCATTTCTTATGTAGAGAAAGTAAATACTAATGTAGAGAAAGCACTTACTAATGTAGTGTGATTCACCATATTACCTCCTTTGCTGGCTAGATTCATTTTTCAAAACTAATATTAAATATTTAGAAAGGCTACACCAGCAAACTACTGGAGCTCAGCCTTTCAGTTACCAGCTGAAAAAGAGGAATAAATCAATAGTAATATAGGCTGGCTCACATTATTTTTGCCTAAAATTTTATTATACACTAAATCAAAAACAAAACTGACTAGGTGTCAGCATATCAGCATACATACATAAGTAAATGTATAAAATAGGTGTATAAGTGCGGAGCTCTCGCACAAACCTAAATAACTGGATTACTCCTAAGAATAAGACCTAATGGCTGGAGTGAGGCTGCAAGAGGAATTCAATAAAACCGATCAAATGTCCATGACATTGAATGTCGATTTGCCGGGTAATTAGAACCAGAAAGGTTCAAAAATGTCCTTGCTGTAACTCTGTGTTCAAATGTCGTCTAACATATAGTGACCGCACTTCCTCCGATCAGCAATGCTCCACTTACTTGTTACTTGCGGAGCAAGACTTCAGACCCTTTCGCTCAGCGTCTCACGTGTCCAGCTAGATAGTCGATCGCTGGTCAGTGACGTAGGCGCTTGGAGCCGTCAGGCTAACGGAAGCTGGTGAAGCTGAGCTAAGCTGGTAATTGCCTGAGCCTGTCGGACCAGCGGAAGTGGACACAGCAGAGTTTACCTTGTGTTTGCGGCAACGTTGAATGTATCAACACAGATTTAGTCCACTTTGTAGATAGTTGGTAGATAGTTGGTAGATGGAGTCTTTTGAAGCGGTATAGGACGTCTTCCAATGCTTGGAAAAGATTGAAGAAAATCCTCTTCTTGCGTATTTATAAAAACCGCACCGGTAGCCAGGTCTTAATACACACTAGACGCGTTTCGGAAACAAGTTCCTTCCTCAGTAGATAATTGTAGAATGCTGAATGCAGACACAAGTCATGACTTTAAATACCCTTTTTGAGTTTGATATAAAATATGGGTCGGATTGCGGACTGGGCTGACTGCACAGACGCAATCTTCACCTTCCATAATATAAACCATAATTAACTGCAAATGTGTTGCAACATATATCTTAATATCACATTATATATGTCCATGTTCAAATACATGCTAAAAATAAACAAGATAAAAGTAAAATTAAATTATAACACATGCTGGACTGACTGGGTTGTGGCATTAGGAAGATTTAATAGAAAATGTGGGTCGGATTACGGACTGAGCTGGCCACACAGTCTCAGTCTTCACTCTCCATTACACAGATGGTCAATAAACACCAGTACATTGCAACATGCATATTACAATGTTGCATTACATAAATACATATTAAAAATAGATACTATACAATATAGATACTAAAAATTAGAATAAAAATTTGAATAAAAATTACATTATAACACATGCTGGGATAAATACGCAAGAAGAGGATTTTCTTCAATCTTTTCCAAGCATTGGAAGACGTCCTATACCGCTTCAAAAGACTCCATCTACCAACTATCTACAAAGTGGACTAAATCTGTGTTGATACATTCAACGTTGCCGCAAACACAAGGTAAACTCTGCTGTGTCCACTTCCGCTGGTCCGACAGGCTCAGGCAATTACCAGCTTAGCTCAGCTTCACCAGCTTCCGTTAGCCTGACGGCTCCAAGCGCCTACGTCACTGACCAGCGATCGACTATCTAGCTGGACACGTGAGACGCTGAGCGAAAGGGTCTGAAGTCTTGCTCCGCAAGTAACAAGTAAGTGGAGCATTGCTGATCGGAGGAAGTGCGGTCACTATATGTTAGACGACATTTGAACACAGAGTTACAGCAAGGACATTTTTGAACCTTTCTGGTTCTAGTTACCCGGCAAATCAACATTCAATGTCATGGACATTTGAGCGGTTTTATTGAATTCCTCTTGCAGCCTCACTCCAGCCATTAGGTCTTATTCTTAGGAGTACTCCAGTTATTTAGGTTTGTGCGAGAGCTCCGCACTTATACACCTATTTTATACATTTACTTATGTATGTATGCTGATATGCTGACACCTAGTCAGTTTTGTTTTTGATTTAGTGTATAATAAAATTTTATGCAAAAATACTGTGAGCCAGCCTATATTACTATAGATTCATTTTTCCATTACATTATACACTGCTAGTTTCCATGGTTACGACCACCCTACAATCCATCAGTGGTGGTGGTCGTGCTTGCACACTATAGGAAAAAGAACTAGCCTATGTTAGGTCTTACGGTACCAACCACCAAATATGTAGGTCAGCACTTTTTCCTATAGTGTGCAAGCACGGCCACCACTGATGGATTTCAGGGTGGTCATAACCATGGAAAAGAGCAGTGTATAATGTGAAATGTGGAAAAATGAGTCCAGCCAAACGAAGCAATATGGATAATGACAATAAATTAGTAAGTGGTTTGTACTAACTTCCTCTATATAATAAATGCTATTTGCTGAAGTGAGACAACCCCTTTAAGATGACCGTGGTCAGGCCGGGAAATACAAAGAAAAAAGTATACTATTAGACTCTGCCATAGGTGCTATTACACTTCTGCACATGTCTGACCTGGAGGCCTTTGTTAATGGCACCACACAATTTTGTTGCAACGTGCTGACATAGGAAGCCCCTTTCGTCTCAAACTCCTTAGATGCTACGGTTGCTATTGTTTGCAGCATCCAAGGCATTAAACAGCCAGGCCTTTCAGTCAAAACTGGCCTCCCACAGCGACCACACAGGAACAACTTCTGCTTTTATGTCAATTGGCTGGAACTACATAGTTCCCATGATGTATTAAAATGTCACAGGGTGAGAAGGGGTTAAGAAGTTATGGTAACTTTTTTTGTGTTCCGTATACAGTCCGTATACGGAACCATTCATTTCAATGGTTCCGCATTAAAAACGGAATGTGTTCCGTAAGCATTCCGTTTCCGTATTTCCGTTTTTCCGTTCCTTTCAAAGATAGAACATGTCCTATATTTGGCCACAAATCACGTTCCGTAGCTCCATTCAAGTCAATGGGTCCGCAAAAAAACTGGAACACATACGGAAATGCATCCGTATGTCTTCCGTATCCGTTCCGTTTTTGCTGAACCATCTATTGAAAATGTTATGCCCAGCCCAATTTTTTCTATGTAATTACTGTATACTGTACATGGCATACGTAAAAACGGAACGTAAAAACGGAAAGGAAACACAACGTAACTCAAAAACGGAACAACGGATCAGTGAAAAACGGACCGCAAAAAACTTCGTGTGAACTGGGCCTAAGGCTGTATTCACACCTGTGTTGTGTTTTCTGTCATATGAAAAGGTAACCAGTACATTGCTGCCACCTAGTGGAGGTGTGAAATACATTTTAGTTACAAAGGAAAAAACTGCCCCATTTCCACACTGGAGAAATGCATCTACTGTAGGAAATGACACAAGGCTATTGAGCCTTTCAGTGCAATCTTTTCAGGGAGCTGATCCCTAACATGCTGAACCAACATGTCTGAATTCTGTTACCGTACAATCCTAAACGCTCTAAGCTCTATAAAACCTCATTCACACCTCAGTGTTCCACGTATGTGCACTGTACATGTTCTCCACGGACAGCTCACGTCCTCATTCATTTTAATGTGTGTATTCACACATCAGAGTTTTAGCACGGTCCGTGGGTCTGTGTTTTCAGCACGGATAAATGCTCTACTTTGTCCGTCCATCCATCATGCCCATTATAGTCTATGTATCCGTGAAAACCACGAATGCGACACGGATCCAAAAGGGTTTCAGGGATCATTAGGAAGAGATGCTTTGAAAATTATTTTTCAGCTGTGCAGTGTCAGTGAAACACGGATGACACACGGACCACTCATGGATCCTTTACAGATATCTTCATGGAGGCATCACTGACCTCCTTTTCACAGATTTAAGCACGAATGTGTAAATGAGGCTTAAGGCACACTGTCGTGGCCATTTTCCAACCATTTGTGCATCCATTTTTTGTCTGTCCGTTTTTAATGCCCGTTTTGCATCTGTTATTCACGGATGTTAAACCCAACCCCTGCAGTGCCCTCAGTGTACATAATACCCCCCAGCAGTAATAATGTCTCCCATAGTGGCCCCCAGCATTAATAATATCCCCCATAGTGCCCCCCGGCAGAAATAATGTCTCCCATAGTGGCCATTAGCAGTACTAATGTTCCCCATGGTGGCCCATAATGTTTGCCATAGTGACCCCTGCAGTAATAATGCCCCATAGTGGCTCCCTGCTGTAATGTTTCATTTCAGCCAAAAAAAAGAAGAAAAAATATCTATACTTACCTCATCCTCTTGCTCCTCTATTGAATGAAAAGGACCTGCCGAAGGACCGGCGCTCAGCGTGATGACGTCATCGCACGCTCCCAGCGTGACAGATCCTCTTTAATCAAAAGAGGAGTTACTGTCTCTTTGTGTGCAAGTGGATGAGGTGAGTATCACAATATATGCAATGGGCGACCGCGCCACAGGGCCCTCTATGTCCCAGGTGTAGGAACGGCCGAGTGGTATAGGGTGGCCTAAAATGTCCCTTTGTATGAGGTGTGAGTGTCACGGTGCTCCTACCTGGATACGGCTGGACCAAAGGCGTTGGCTCCGAAGCAAACAAATAGGGGGAATAGTTGAGGGATAAAAGAATAACTTGAGTCCAGATCTTGAGATGCAGTTCCAACTTTGCCTTGGTCCCAGCAGGCTTTAGCATTAAGACTCTGGCAGGCAAACTCATCACTGCTACATTTGTTGCTCTCTGGCTCTGCTGTACTATCAGGCTGGCTGTATAACTTTGCTTCTTCTTTATGCTGCACAACACTTAGTAGTCTGACTATGTTTGGCAAGGAAATACTCCTCCTGGCTCCTGAGGCTTCAAGCTTTGGCCTCCATGTCCAGCAGAGCTAAGGGTGCTCTGGATGGCTTGGCTTGGGCATGTTCAGGAGAGACGTGCCAAGCACACCCTCCCTTGGCAGGGGGTAAGCTGGAACTGACTCTCACTAATCCCCACCCTTCCTGCAGGAAGTAGGACTGGCCCACTCCTCCACCGAGGGGGTAAAGAATGGAAAGCGCCATTCTACCTAACTATAGTTCTGCCGTATTTGCTGCCACCTGCTGGTAAACCAGGCAAATTTAAACACAACAGTTGCAAACATTAGAAATGGACAGTGTAGTGGACCTGAAATAAATACACAAGATGACATGATATTAGCACATTGGAGATAGTAGCGGCGTGAAGAAGTGTTAATGCCACTCTGGGGCGTTACATATACACTGCTCGTTACCATGGTTATGACCACCCTGTAATCCTCTCTGGTGACCAGGACTGTGGAAACTCACATAGGCTGGTGCTTTCTCCTATAGTGTGCAAGCAGGGCCACCACTGATGGTTTACAGGGTGGTCGTAACCATGGGAAAAAGCAGTGTATAATGTGATGGAAAAATGAATCCAGACAGCAAAGGAATTGAAGTTGAATAGGTCTCGATTCGTCATGGCAGCCGCACGGACATTGCCCGTGCATTAGGGACCACAAATTGCAGTCCCCAAATGCACGGAACGACCGCACAACGGCCGTGTGCGTGAGGCCTAAGGCCTATTGCACACGGACGTTTTTTTTTCCCGTTTACTGGACGTTTTTTGCGTTCCGTATACGGTCCGTATACGGAACCATTCATTTCAATGGGTCCGCAAAAAAAACGGAATGTACTCCGTATGCATTCCGTTTCCGTATTTCCGTTTTTCCGTTCCGTTTTAACATAGAACATGTCCTATTATTGCCCGCAAATCACAGTCCGTGGCTCCATTAAAGTCAATGGGTCCGCAAAAAAACGGAACACATACGGAAATGCATCCGTATGTCTTCCGTTTCCGTTCCGTTTTTTGCTGAACCATCTATTGAAAATGTTATGCCCAGCCCAATTTTATCTATGTAATTACTGTATACTGTATATGCCATACGGAAAAACGGAACGGAAAAACGGAACAGAAACGGAAACACAACGGAAACAAAAAACGGAACAACGGATCCATGAAAAACGGATCGCAAAACACTGAAAAAGCCATACGGTCGTGTGCAATAGGCCTAAGGCTGAGTTCACATGTATTTTAAGCATCTGTTATGCACATGTTGCCTTCGTTTTAGCCATTTCCGTTATTTTAGACTTAAAAAAATGTAGGAATTTTTCCCCTCTAAAATAACGGATCCCAGATGGAAATGGCTAAAAGGGATGCAACACGTGCATAACTGAGCATAACGGATGCTTAAAATACAGAAGAACGGAAAGCTAAACGGTGATGTGAACCTGGCCTAACAGGCACTCCAGCACTAAGATCCCGTTGGAGATTGCCACTACTTAAAAAAAAAAATCAGGAGTATTGGATTTCATTCACACTTGACATAAGTGCAGGAATTCATCAAGATTAGTATTTGAAAAGAAAAAGTGATCAGGAAGGTAATGTCCCCTTTAACTCTGATGTTGACATCACCATGGCAACTGCAGTAAACAGACAGCTGTTGGTCGGCTTGAATCTAAAAATCATCAGTTGGCTCCTTGGGAGATGAAACTGATTTTATGGTTAGTGATGAATTTCAGAGACACCCGGAGGAGCTGCTTTTCCGCCCACTGCTCACGGTGGGATTTCTGGGGTAAGATACTGAGATATATCTAACTGTTATATTCAGGTGCGGGATATCTCCGTATAAAACTGGTGTGTTTTTTAGTAAGCTACAATAAATACAATAAAACAGGGAAAGATGTTTAGCGTTTTCCCTAAATTTGAACGGTTTATTATGTGTCTAGGGAAAATAGGACTTTTGGTCAGGTCTACAACACATGTGGTGAAGTTACCTAAAGAACGGTGAAGTATAAAGAATGGCAGACACTGCAGATGATTGCATTAGGGCCTTATTGGCACAGTCAGTGTTTGGTCAGTGATTTCCATCAGTGATTTTGAGCCAAAACCAAGTTACGGGTCCAAAACACAGAACAGGCGCAGATCTTTCCCTTCTACCTTATGTCTGTGTAGGATCCACTCCTGGTTTTGGCTCACAATCACTGATGGAAATCACTGACCAAACACTGACTGTGTGAATGAAGACTTAAAATGTGAAAATTCTTGGCGTCTTTAAACTCATCTCATGTAGTTGCCTGTAAGTTAGGTTCTTCATATGCATTGCGGCTTTAGGCCTCATGCACACGACCGTTGTTATAGGCATTTATATTGCAGGCGCCCGTTCCGTTCCACAAATTGCGGAGGGCAACGCGGGCGGCTTCCGTTTTTTGCGGATCCGCGGTTTGAGGACCGCAAAAAACGGCACGGTCATGTGCATGAGGCCTTAGCTTGTGAAACCAGCTTTTTTGGATTGAACCCTTAAATGCAAATCTTGCTCTATTACTACAGGCACAGTCATATAAATATCGGAAAAACCCTCCCAAAAAGGGTAATTTTTTATTCAGATAGTTGGTTGGGCTGGTAGGAGTTAATTTGCATTCTCCCCTCCAAGCCTTAGGGTGCCTGTACACAGGTGTAGGGTAAGGTGCAGAAAATAAGCACAAATTTCTGTACGGATTTCTGTGCGCTTCTGCAACAAAAACCGCATGAGCAGAGCGGGCGAGATATATCCGCCAGGTGCCTTCTGTTTTAAACTGCAGGCACCTGGGACTAATGTAATCGTAATGACCAAGAATAAAAATAATTGGTCAGTTTTAATGCATAGGAAACGGTGTTAAAAAAAACCGAATATAAATGTTGCAGAATTGTTTATTTTTTTATAATTCCACCCCATTTGAAATTTGTTTCCGCTTCCCATTCACATTGTATGCAACTATAAATGGTGCCATTAGAAAGTACATCTTGTACTGCAAAAGACAAGCACTGATACGGCTATGTGAATAAAAAATATAAATATGCTTGAAACTTTTATTACCCAAATTGCTGTTGCAGAGATATCTTAATGAATATGCTAATTAGGGTCTCGGTGCACGATTTGGGAATACTTTTTATACTTCTTTTTGCAACCCTTTAAGAATCTCCATTGGGCTGAGACTACATGTACATTTTTTTATGTGACGACATCAACAAAATCACAGAAAATGACAGAATGTTGGAAATGAGTGAGTATCAGAAGTTGCAGTTGTCCAGTTCACTTAGCAAATGAAAGGTGAGGTGTGACAAGTTACAATGGACATCGGGATCACTCGTTGTTTGATACAAGATTGAGACACGGGGTCCATCCTGATAGACAGTATGTGTTAAAGAGTCCAACAACTGCTCCAATATTTATGTCATGTTTTCTTTTTAATTCAGACACAATCTTCAGTCTCCACAGTCTTCACAGAGAACCTTCTCACGGACCACAGGATAGGATAAGTGTTGCCTTTATGTTGTGTATATAGGACAGGAATAATCTTTATAGTTAGTCTGTATATAGGGTAAGTGTACATAGCGTATGAATAAGGTGTAGTGTAATAGTGTGTATATAAGATAACCGTAGTGTATATAGCGCATGTGTGTAGGATAAGTGTAATCTATATAGTGTCTGTATATAGTGTAAGTGTAGTGTATATAGTATATGTATATGGTAACTATAATAAATGTAGTGTATATATAGGGTAAGTATTGTCTATAAAGTTTCTATATATGGTAAATGTAGTCTATACAGTATGTACATATGGGAAGTGTAGTCTACATAGTGTGTGTGTATATATATATATATATGGTAAGTAAAGTCTACATAGTGTGTGTATATAAGGTAAGTGTAGTCTACATAGTGTGTATGCAGGATAAGTGAATCTTTATAGTGTTTGTGCATAAGGTAAGTGTAGTGTATATATTGTATTATACGGTAAGTGCAACGATTTTAGTGTATGTGTAAGGTAAGTGTAGTCTATGTAGTGTGTATATAGGATTGGTGTAATCTATAATGTGTCTGTATACTGGATAAGGCTAGTGTATATAGTGTATGTATAGGGTATGTGTAGTTAATATAGTGTGTACACACGGTAAGTGTAGTGAATAGAGTGTATTTGTAATGCAAGTGTAGTCTACATAGTGTGTACATAGGATAAGCGTAATATATTTAATGTCTGCATATAAGGTAAGTGTAGTATATTTAGCGTTTATATAGAATAAGCAATCTATATAGTGTCTACATATAGCATAAATGTAGTGTATATAGTTTATATATAGGGTAAGTGTACTGTATATAGCATATATATATAGTGTAGTCTATGTAGTGTATATATAGGATAACTGTAGTCTTTAAGTTTTATATATAAGATAAGTGTAACCTTTATAGTTAGTCTGTATATTGGGTACGTGTAGAGTATATAGTGTATGTATAGTGTATATATAGTGTTTTTATAGGCTAAGTATTGTGTAATTTATACAGTGCCTGTATATTGGCTAAGTGTAATATATATATATTGTATGTATATGGTATATGTAGTCTATATGGTGTGTACATATGGTAAGTGTAGTGCATATAGTGTGCATATATGATAGTTATTCTATATAGTGTCTGTATATAGGGTAAGTGTAGTGTATATATGTTATATATGTAGGGTAAATGTAATGTATATATTGTATGTATAGAATAAGTGTAATTTATATAGGTTCTGTATATTGGGTAAGTTTAGTGTATGCATATGATATGTCTCATCAATGCAGTGTGTATATACGGTAAGTGTAGTGCATTTAGTGTGTATATATAGGATAATTAATCAATATATTGCCTGTGTATAGGGTAAGTGTAGTATATATAGTGTATGTATAGTGTATATAGTGTGTGTTTAGGGTAAGTGTAGTGTATATAGTGAATGTGTAAGGTAAGTGTACTCTACATAGTGTGTACATAGGATAGGTATATTCTATATAGTGTGCTTATAGGATAAGCGTAATCTATTTAATGTCTGTATATAAGGTAAGTGTAGTATGTATAGTGTTTATATAGGATAAACAATTTATATAGTGTCTGCATATAGGATAAATATAGTGTATATAGTTTATCTGCATAGTGTAGTCTATGTAGTATGTATATAGCATACATGTAGTATTTATGTTTTGTATATATGATAAGTGTAATCTTTATAAGTAGTCTGTATATTAGGTATGTGTAGAGTATATAGTAAATGTATAGTGTATATAGTGTTTGTACAGGGTAAGTGTTGTTTAATTTATATATTATCTGTATATAAGGTATGTGTAGTGTGTATATATATATATATATATATTATATGTGGGGTAAGTGCAATGTATATATTGTATGTATAGGATATGTGTAATTTATATAGTAAGTGTATGGGGTAAGTTTAGTGTATGTATATTAAGTATGGGGTAAGTTTAGTGTATGTATATTGAGTTTAGTGTATGTATATTGAGTATGTGTAGAGTATATAGTGTATATATCATGTATATAGTGCTTGTATAGGGTGAGTGTTGTCGATATTTAGTGTATAAGGTATGTGTACAGTATATAGTGTATGTATAAGGCAAGTATAATGTATATAGTGTATATTTAGGGTACATGTACTCTATGTAATGTATATATAGGGTAAGAATAGTCTAGTGTATATTTACGGTAAGTGTAGTCTATATAGTATGTATATCAGGTAAGTGTAATGTAGTATATATATATATACTGTGCATACACAGGGTAAGTGTGGTGTATATAGTGTATGTGAAAGGTAAGTGTAGTATATGTATAGGGTAAATGTATGCAGTGTGTATATAGGATCAGTGTAATTTATATAGTGTCTGTATATAGGTTAAGTGTAGCGTATATAGTGTATGATATCACTTCCTGCGTGATATCCATAAAATGTTACACAGTAATAGGTGAAAAGTTCTGTTCTGAATTTTACATTTTAGAAAAATCAAAGCTTGGCCTCCGCCACATAATGCACCAAAAACAAAAAAGCTTTTCTTCTGCAGTGACTGACTCTACAAACATTGCATGGTGTACCAGTTGCAATCAATATTGTTATAACATTACATGGGTTGAATTCTATTTCATATATTAAATTCACATCTGTTTTGTTAGCCCTTTTGCAGTGCTTAATCCCTCCTTGTTTAGGTGGGTCCCTACACTAACACGTTATACATATAACAGGATATATTGAGTGTAACTGGTGTTATCACTTGCAGTGTGCTTTTACATTATTTTATATACAGTAGTCAGTTGTTATAGAGAAACACCAATATACTGCTTATCAGTTTGGCTTTTCAAATTAATAGTGCAAATCAGTGTAAATCATGTTATTAAAAAAAAGAGTCTTAGTGTAGGGACCTATCTGAATGAGGTCGCCTTGACGTGGCAGATGGGCTCACACAATGTCATCTGATTGTGTGCTAAGAACCTCATATTTTTAAAAGTGTGGGTGACAAGATTCTTCTGAGAGTTTTTGAGCTTCCATATCTTAAGGAATTAATCAGTTGTCCCTCTTGAAGCATAGATACGTTCATAGAGATAGATGGCATCATTTATTTTTATTAACGCTACGCCATGAGTGGGCAGCACGGTGGCTCACTTGTTGGCACTGGTGCCTTGCAGTGCTGGGGTCCTAGGTTCGAATCTGACCAATAACAACATCTGCATGGAGTTTGTATGTTCTCCCTGTGCTTGTGTGGGTTTCCTCCAGTTTCCTCCTACACTCCAAAGACATACTGATAGGGAACTTAGATTGTGAGCCCCATTAAGGACAGTTGGATGCTAATGTCTGTAAAGAGCTGCGGTATATAGCAGCGCTATATAAGTGCATAAAATAAATTAATTAATTAGGTCTGGACACCTTCGGAGACTTTTTGAAGAGTATGGGTTTCTACTGTAAAATACCAGAAATGCATTTTCATTCAGACATAAGGTGCAGCAAATAATGACTGTTGGGCTCCACGTTTACCCCTATCTTATATACAGGGTGGCCCACAAAAAAGTAGCCCACCTCCAGCCATAGTATGACAAGATGAATGAGCAAGTGGATTGTTATTTTATTTAATTACCCACAAGTCACAAAAGATACTGAAAGTGGTCCCTGTTCCGGTCTATGCATCTTTGGGCACATCGGATTATGTTTGCCGATACTGCTTGCAGCTCTAAAGCAGTGATGCTGCAGAAACAAAAATGTCCTGCTCTTTCCAACAAGATGGGACAACATGCCACACCTCACTGGCACAGATTCATGAACTGTTGATGTAGGAGCAAACTGTGAGCAAGGGGCTATGGCCACCACGTTCCTCAGACTTGTCCTCATGCAATTTTTATCTGTTAGGAAATTCAAAACAGAAAATGTCCGCTAACAATCCACATCCCTGGATGAACTGAAGAAAAATATCACAAATACTATCCGCAACATTACAAGTAGTATCAGCTGACATAATCAGACGTGCCCAAAAATGCATAGATATGTATGGGGACCACTTTCTGCATCGTGTCGCATGTGGGTTATTAAAAAAACAATCCACTTCCTAATTCATTTTGTCCTACTATTGCTGGAGACTGTCTACTTTTTCGTGGGCCACCCTGTATTACCCCTTCTCGACATAGAGAAGGGATACATGATGATCTTTCTATGTGTGTCATTCCTATGCAATGACCTATTTGCGTATATTCTCCTACTAGTGACATCACTGTGTGCATTATTGCTATTTTGTGACATAACTGTGTAAATTATCTACAATATGTACAATAAAGTCACTTCAACTTTTACATTATCCTTGTGCATCAGGGAGACCATAATAATCATAAAATTCATGTACTGGAATTGCTGCAGAAGGTGGTCGTGATAGAGTGGGGCCCAAGTCAATTTTGCTATGAAGCCCCACGGTTACTTGCTATGCCCCTGGAATGTACATTACATATAAAGATTCTGCAAGCAGCTACATTCGGTCAGGGAGCTGTCAGAGTGGCTAGAGCTGCTGCACAGATTTAGGGGGTCATTTACTATACTGAAATACTCCTAAATTAGGCTTATTTCAGGCGCAGATGGCGGGTCAATGCTTAGTTGCTGTTTTAGGCGTAGAAAGTGGATGCGCTGAAGTTATAACTTCGGCGGATACCCCGCTAGCTACAGGCTTTTATTATAATAAATGTGCACCTTAATTTCAACAGAACTTAAAGAGAACCTGTCACCTCACCACCTGGTGGTCAGGGCTGTGGGAGTGCACATAGGCCAGTGCCTTTTCCTATATTGTGTGAGCACAAACACCGCTGCTGGATTACAGGGTGGTCGTAACCATGGAAATGAGCAGTGTACAATGTGACTGAAAAATGAATCAAGCCAGCAAAGGAGGCAATATGAACAATAACAATACATTAGTAATTGCCTTGTATTACATTTCTCTACATGATAAATGCCATTTGCTGAAGTAAGACAAGTGATTTTGCCTTTTTTTTGTTCTTTTTTTTTTTTTTTTTTTTTGATGAATCAATATCAAAGTGTTTTTGTGCTTCAGGGTATTAAACATTGATATTTTTAATTTAACATATATATTGCTATATCACATTTTTAATAAGAGGAATTAATGAAATTGCTGGACCAATTGATGGGAGGATCATGAAACCAGCCATGGAATGCCCAGTGTATAGGAGTCGAAGACACTCCTTTGTGAGTCCAGAAGACTGGAAAGCAACAAAATAGTCTCCCATTTGAAAGGCTGACCTTTCTCCCCTGGCAACTAGAGATGAGTGAATTTTATAAAAAAATTCGATTTGCCGTTTCGCCAAATAAAAAAATTGGTTCGATCCGAATAAATTCCCAGCGAATTACGTTAAAAAACCTGCTATTTCCTGGCTGCAGAGAGCCTTTATAGTGGTGTAGAACACTGTGCCTTGCAGTAACACACATATGGAGTCTGCTTTGGTAGTGAAATAATACTGTGAATGTATGACATGCAGATGACAGGCGTCACTCTTAGAATCACTGCACACTTCACTTATTTGGGCAGTTACGGGGCCAAATAACTCAAGTATGAACTCATCCTTACAGGTCAATGTTAGCGCCAAGACCTGCAAAAATGATATATCATGTCCTATTCTTGTCCGTTTTGCTAACAAGAATAGGCATTTCTATAAAGGACCATCCGTGTTTTGCGGATCCGCAATTTGAGGACCGCAAAACACGGCACGTTTGTGTGAACAAGCCCTTAATCTGAAGATATGCTAACAAATCAGAGGCCTTTGGCTAAAACTTCTCAAAGGGGTATTCCGGTAGGTGAAGGTTATCCTGCTCTATCCATTTCTATGGAAGTTCCGGAGATAGGCGAGTACAGTGCTTGGCTATCTCCGGAACACCCACAGAAATGAATGGAGCGGCCGTGCGCTTGTGCGACCGGCCGCGCAGGTCATTTCAGGGGAGCAGCAGGGGGCTTGCCGGGGATACAGGGCCCTGTTCTTGTGATTAGTGGGGGTACTACCGGTGGGACCCAAACCAACCTGATCTGATAACTTTTTCCTACCGCAATACCCTTTTAAAGGTATATAACTAAATTAGTACATACTGTATATCAACTAATGATTTAATACCTTGTGCAATCCATCTCTAAAAGGAGATGTTAGGATTAATATGCCTAATGTAGTTGTATATCTGATAATTCCAGTCTGGCTCAACATCTTCCTCCTTGAGTCAGCCTCCACACACTAAAGTGGTTTTCTGGGAGTTTTATACTGATGTCCTATCCTCTGGATAGGTCATCAATATCTGATCAGTGGTGGTCTGACATCCGGGACCCTCGCTGATCAGCTGTTTGAGAATGCAACAGACCTTCTCACAGTTTACCAATCAGAGCACTGTACATTGTATAGAGCTGCGCCTAGGCCATGTGACCAATGAATGTGATGTCACATGGCCTAGGGAAAGCGGAGAGAAAGCTGTGGCACTACTGCCTTCTCAAACAGCTGATTGGCAGGGGTCCCGGATGTAGTGATGGACGAACATCGGCCGGGACGGTTCGCGAACGCGATCAAATGTTCGTGAACCGCAAGTTCGCGGAGGGCCCCATTCACTTTAAAGGCAGGCGAAACTGGAATACCTCGCAAATAGTCCCACAACATGGACAGTGACATACCAGATGTATTATTCGAATTTGCGATCTCCATTACAGAGGGAAACATTTTTTCTCCCCACAGCATTTAAAGGGGTTGTCCCACAGAAAATATTCTACAGTTTTCAAACCAGCACCTGGGTCTGAATACTTTTGTATTTATATGTAATTAAAAAGTTAGCATATCCCCAGAGTTATTCAATAAAATGTGTCTGTGTAGCGTCACCTGCTGTTTCCTTTTTTTCTTATTTCTTTGACCTGCTCACTGAGATGGCCGCACATGCTCAGTTTCATCCTTCAATTGTCTCCTGAGCTGTGATGGACAACGCCCCCCTAGCTGCAGCAGAAAAGACACTCCCTTTGAGCTGTCAGCTTGATATCAATCTAGCAGGGCATTGAATGGGGAGATCTCTGGATCCATGTGAGGTACAGGGCTGGTTCTAGCTTTGTTAGAAAGAGGTTGTCATGTTCTATATGATGTTTGGTTTAATTTTTTTACATTTGTCATGGGATAACCCCTTTAATCATAAAACAGGGTCAGTGTCTACCTGCTTCCACCTCAGAGGATCACACAAATGCGTTTACAGTCACTCCAATAACTGTAGAATGAAGGTACCCCGGACATTATGGAGGGGTACACATGGCAATACTTGCATTGCCTGTCTATGGGCTCTGGTCACTGAGAGGTCAGTTCTCTGCCCAGTGATTAGAGGTTATTTTTAGTCAAGAGGTTTTGGAGGGAAATTTTGTCCCACTCTCCTCTGAGGATCGATGGGCAGAATTTTAATTCTCCCCGGTGATGTTCTTAGGCTACTTTCACACCTGCGTTCGGGTGTCTGCTCGTGAGCTCCGTTTGAAGGGGCTCACAAGCGGCCCCGAACGCAACCGTTCAGCCCTAATGCATTCTCAGTGGACGCGGATCCGCTGAGAATGCATCAGTCTGCCAGCGTTCAGCCTCCGCTCAGCGAGCGGACACCTGAACGCTGCTTGCAGCGTTCGGGTGTCCGCCTGGCCGTGCGGAGGCAAGCGGATCCGTCCAGACTTACAATGGAAGTCAATGGGGACGGATCCGCTTGAAGATGACACCATATGGCTCAATCGTCGAACGGATCCGTCCCCCATTGACTTTCAATGTAAAGTCTGGACAGATCCGTTCAGGCTACTTTCAGACTTAGTTTTTTTTTTCAAACTATAATGCAGACGGATCCGTTCTGAACGGATACAAACGTCTGCATTATAGGAGCGGATCCGTCTGAGCAGACATCAGATGGACCCGCTCTAAACGCTAGTGTGAAAGTAGCCTAAATTGTTTGCCCGAGCCCTGGTGACAGTGAATCATTGGTGGATTAGTGGGGTTGGGGGGCTATAAGTGTCCAGGCTCCAGGGGCTGGTTTGCCTGTTTGCCTTAACTGCCCTGGGAGTCTGGACCAGTTTGTTCCCCGCCCCAATTTTGTTTGTAAAGTCGAGGTCTGTGCAGGGTGGTTGATATAGTCATCCCGGGATGGACTCTGATGTATTGATGGTTTAAACGAGTCTGAGTTTATGACTAGGCTCATGGTGTTTATACGGTTAATATTTTGAGTATATTAAAGTTGATTTGAGTTTTAATAAACAGGCCTCGGCTTATCTCCACTCTCTAGTCTCGTGTTTTTATTGCATTAAGGTTCTATAAAATAAAATACTAAATGAAATTTTTTTATTATTGTGTGTTTGGAAGCATGTGCCATGTATTGCCATGGTAGAACATGTCCTATTCTTGTCCGTTTGGGGACAAGGATTGGAAATTTCTACAGAAGTTAAAAAATAAAGGTCTGGCTTTTAGCGTATCCGCCATTTACAGACAATAAAACACTTACGACTGTGTACATGAGCCCTAATATGTATATTTACTCATATTCCTATGTAGACCTACAGCCTGTCCACCTCATGCTGTGAGTAGAGACTTTATCTCTAGACCTCCATACATTTCCACGGGATTAAGTGATTTGCCTGTGTGAAGATTGGTGCTTATCTTATTAAACAATACCACAATGGCCCAGTTGACCCAACATCTGGTATTAGCATAATTGAATTGGATCGAAAAATTTATGTTCCTATCACCACACAGCCTCCCAGATTCAGCGGAGCCAAAAGTCATCCTTTATCAAATACAGAAGGATCAGAACAATATGGGATACAACTCACACAATCAGATACACGCTACAAGATAGGCCGTCTATCTATAGCAGGTCCGATTCTACCTAATCCCCACTAAAGTGAAAGGAGAGAGCAGCCCAACGTCGGCCACTTCCCCCTTTCCTGGCTGTGTGTGACAGGGTCCCTTTCTTGGAAATTTTACTGCAGATTTTGCTGACATTCCACAGTGGATTTCGGTGCGGATTTACCAAATATCTAACCCTACGCATTGCAAACGGTGAAATATACAGTGGAAATCTGTAGCATAAATTAAACCAATCAGATTCTATCTTTTATTTTGGACAGCTCCTTTGGAAAATGAAATGAGGAATCTGATTGGTTGCTATGGGCAACTAAGCCAGTTCTGCTTTACACCAGTTTGATAAATGACCCCCTTAATTCTTCTCTGTACCAATCCTGATTCCTATTCGTTTTGAATGTGTACTCTTTGTGGAAGCTTCCAAGCTAATTTTTTTCAGATGAGGTATTGGTCATTTCAAAGACAATGTATAAGAAACTGGTTATACTAAAATCTTGTTAATGTGATAGTTTGGTAGATTGCCACTTTTTGGCACCAAAAGAAAAGTCCACTGGAATCTGTGTAAATTCAGATGTAGCAAATGGACTTGAGGGCATGGGTGTGCATATTACACCTCAAATCTGTCATTACACTCCCTAACTTACTATTGTTAGGGCAGCTTTTAAATGCCATAGTGATTAGGGGCCTTTCTAGTGACAAGTATATTGTAGAGTCTCCAGTCAGTCAAGAAAGGGTTAATACTTGGGACCACTGTGGCTGACTTCACAGTTAAAGTGCATGAGGTAGGTATCAATAATAAGCCCCTGTAGTAACTATGGCAACTGTGCTGCTGATGTCATAGATGCATAAGTCTATGACATAAAGAACCCACAGATGAAGGTTCCATAACAGAAGGACAAACGGCCATTTGCAGAGCAATGCTTGATGTGTCTGGAGACCTGGAGCTTCACCATCTGTAGAGGGAGGAAGGGGACGCCCGCCTAGCGTGCATGCAGCATCCTCCCTGTTTTTTAAAGGGCAAGGTTTTTGAAAGGTGGGTACATTGCTTCAAAATACAAGGATGGTAGGGAAGACAAAGAATTTGAGCCATAATTTCAGAGCGACAGCTACTACTTTGCTCCTGCGGCAGGTGCTGTGGTATTCTAACATGACCTCTCCACTGTGGTGAACTAAATAGGAGGCTGCTCCCACCCGATTCACAGAAGCGGTTTTGCCCCTGGAAGAGAAGCTTATGTTGAGCTTTACTATATAAGAGTATCTTGAACTGTGCATTGGCCTCTTTTAACTGGGTTATATTTTGCTCATTATGATGAGCAGTCGATACACCATCTCCCTGCTATTGTAGGATTAATGGAGACACACAATACACAGGATAAGATAAATTTACTTATGAAGAAATGGGCTAAATACCAGTACCATTCATGTTTTTCTACCTACTCATGTGGAGTCAGCGTCTATATCCATCATAAAGTAGACTTCCTCCCACTTGATCAGAAAACAGATGATAGGGGTAGATATGTATTCCTTCATTGCCAGTGGAATGGCATAGTTTGCATTATGGCTTTCGTTTATATACCCCCGCCATTCTCCTTATATGTTATTCATCGTCTGGTTGAGTTTGTAGATTCCAGAGGTAAATGCCCCATATTAATAATGGTAGATTTCAACAATGTTATGAACAGTAAGTTAGATAGATTTTCAGCAATCTCAAATGATAAATATGATACAAATCAACAAACACTTCTTAAAAGAATATCTCAGGAATTGTCATTAATAGACGTGTGGAGGTACCTCTATGATAATAAGCGGGCGTTCTCATGTTTTAGCCGTGGAAGTAAAATAATGTCAAGAATAGATATGGCACTTGTTAGCCCGGAACTGATAGATCAGATATTGGGTATGAGGTACGAGGCTAATAGTGTTTCAGATCACTCCCCTATCAGCCTTACATTAAAAAAAAAATCTATGCCAAAAAGCAGAGAGTTTCGGTTAAATCCACAGTGGTTGAACTTAATCAATAAGGACGAATGTATTAGCGCAGATATCGAGGAGTATTGGCGAATTAACTTAGGGTCTACACAAATAGGGTACGTATGGGATGCCTTCAAAGCATATCTACGTGGTATCCTTGTTGGCAAAATTAAGGGGCTAAAATGTGAATTTGCAAAAAAAGAGAGGGAATTGGGAGACAAAATAAAGGAAACAGAGGAGGAACTCCTTGTAAATAATTTACCTGAATTGGTGGGTCAGCTGGAAGAGGCCAAAATTACACTAAAAAAACTATCTGCTGGATAAGGCACAACAAAAAGTGTTTTTTGAGGGGGCACATTACTTTAGGGAGTCTGGAAAACCAGGGAGATTGCTGTCCACACTTATACAGAATCAGAGGCAAGGGGGCAGAATTAAGAGTGTTGAGAGGAGAGATGGGGAGAAATTTTGCAAGAATTTGTTAAACACTATAAGGACCTTTACTCCTCGGAGAGAGTAGGGGGGAATGGAGACATAGGACTCTTTCTGGAGGGTGTATCACTCCCTAGGCTTTCGGAGGAGGATAGGGAATTTTTGAATGGCCCTATTAAATTGGAGGAATTATGGGAAACTGTGAAATCTATTCAGGGCAACTCTACACCCGGGTTGGATGGTCTCCCCTTTGAGATATATAGAAGATATGGAGACTCTATTCTCCCAGTCCTTTTGCAGGTCCTTAAGACTCCAATACAACATTTTTAGTTTCCTAGAAACCGGGATTATACAAATAAAGGGAAGGAAGTGTCCAATTAGTAATATGATGCACTTAATATGGGTTAATGTAAAAAAATTACTGGGTATAAACCACTCATTAAGGATTACCCCCATATGGGGAAATATAAATTTAGGTGAGTTTCAGAGGTTGGATGACTATGTTTTTTGGGAAAAAAATGGTATTAGGTTTGGTTCACAGATGGAGGTTAAAGGGAAGTTTAAAACACTAGAGGAAATGGGGCTTAGTATAGAGCTAGACCCCCTCACACGGTTTAGATACCGTATTTTTCGCCCCATAAGACGCACTTTTTCTGCGATGTAGGAGCGAGCGGGGACTCGGGGAGGGACTGGGAGGAGGATCTGGGGGCTGGCAATAGCGGCGGGGCGGTGCAGTCAGTGCAGTATAGCCCCCGCCGCTCCGGTATACTAATATAAGATGTCATATTCATTTATTGGTTATTAAACATGCCCCCTCAGTCCTATTACTACCTTACATCCTAATCGCATCTGTAGAATTCAGGCAGGCCAGGCGGGCGGCAGCGTAACTCTTGTCATGTGCCTGAATGAAGCCGGCGGCGCAGGCAAGTGACGTCAGTGAGAGACGCGCCGGCCGCCCGGCTTGGGCTGCCTGAATTCTACAGAAGCGATTAGGATGTAAGGTAGTAATAGGACTGAGGGGGCATGTTTAATAACCAATAAATGAATATAACATCTTATATTTGTATACTGGCGGCAGCGGGGGGCGATCTGTGGATGGCACAGTTATGGGCTGGGGGGGTCTGTGGATGTCACTGTTATGGGCTGGGGGGCGGGTCTGTGGATGGCACTGTTATGGGCTGAGGGGTCTGTGGATGGCACATATATAACAGTGCCACCCACAGATCCCCCCAGCCCATAACAGTGCCATCCGCAGATCCCCCCCTGTAACAGTGCCAGCCACAGATCCCCCCCCTGTAACAGTGCCAGCCACAGATCCCCCCCCTGTAACAGTGCCAGCCACAGATCCCCCCCCTGTAACAGTGCCAGCCACAGATCCCCCCCATAACAGTGTCCGTCATCCACAGATCCCCCCCATAACAGTGTCCGTCATCCACAGATCCCCCCCATAACAGTGTCCGTCATCCACAGATCCCCCCATAACAGTGACCGTCATCCACAGATCCCCCCCATAACAGTGTCCGTCATCCACAGATCCCCCCATAACAGTGTCCGTCATCCACAGATCCCCCATAACAGTGTCCGTCACCCACAGATCCCCCCATAACAGTGTCCGTCATCCACAGATCCCCCCCATAACAGTGTCTGTCATCCACAGATCCCCCCCCATAACAGTGTCCGTCATCCACAGATCCCCCCATAACAGTGTCAGTCATCCACAGATCCCCAGTAATAGTGCCATCCACAGACCACCATTAGTTCCAAACCCACCAAACACACAGCACACCTTTTGTTTTTTTTCTTATTTTCCTTCCCAAAAACCTAGGTGCGTCTTATGGGCCGGTGCGTCTTATAGGGCGAAAAATACAGTATCTTCGATTGAAGCATGCTTTTGACTCAACCGAGAATAAAGAATATTTAATCACTAAACATTCAGAATTTGCAGAATTCTGCTATCACAGTAATATTACTAAAATATCAATTTCACAGATATATAAAAATATAAAGAAGGGGTTGGGGGGCGTGATCAAATTTAAAAGCGAAAGCAAATGGGCACTAGAAGTGGATTCTAATAATTTAGATTGGAAATCTATATACAAAAGTATAAAAAGGAGCACTATATCGAGCCATTTCCGGCTGATACAGTTTTTTATCCTCCACCGCACCTATATAACTCCTTGGGTGTTGAGTAGGATGTACAAAACAAAGGACTCTAGATGCTGGAAATGTAGAATGAATAACGCAGATTTTATCCACTTGATTTGGTATTGTCCTCTTATACAGGTTTACTGGACTCAAGTATTTAAAGAGCTAACCAGAGTAACTGGTAGCACTGCGCCACTGGAGATCTCGATAGCAGTGCTTGGATACATTAGAGAAATCGGGTTGGAAAAAAAATGTGAGCTTAAATGGGAAAAAGGATTAATGCTGGCGCGGGTGGTAGTGGCTAGAGAGTGGGGGGCGAATAGACCACCAAATGTTGAGGAGTGGAAGAATCTATGCGAAAGGGTGCTGAGATATGAATATATCTGTAAGATAAAAGAAAGAAAAAAAAAGAGAAAGCAAATAGATCTAAGGAAAAAGGGGGAAATAAGAGAGTAGAAGGAAGAGGTAAAAAGTGTCGAACTAAACAAAGAAACGAATGAAGGACGACTAAAATCCCCGATATGAGGTCAATTTTTTATTTTCTTTGGAAACACCCAAGACAACCTAGGGGAGGGGGGGGGGGGGGTATATATCTTTTTTTATACACCTTTCTTATGTGAAATGAAATAACTATAAGGAAGAAATACGATGTTATCGATGATAATCATGTAATACTTATTGTTTGTGTATATTTTTTCTTTTTTGTTTGTGTACTGTATCTCCTTTTTTAAATTGAAAATGAAAATAAAAATAGTTGTATAATAAAAAAAAACTATAATATCTTCATATAAGACTGTACACTTATGAAAATGCATGACAATACACACACATACACAGATATACATACACAGATATACATAGATATACACACAGATACATAGAGAGAAACCACCTGGTCACGCTTGCGTTTTTCTCCCTGTTTTGTTTCATCCAAGTTAAAGGAGCGTGATCTGTTACCAACAGAAATTTCCTACCCAGCAGGTAATATTTAAGTGACTCCAGAGCCCATTTAATGGCTAGACACTCTCGTTCCACTATGGCATAATTTTTCTCTGCTGGGGTCAACTTCCTACTTAGGTACATCACTGGGTGCTCCTCCCCATTTATCACTTGTGACAGGACCGCTCCCAAGCCTGTCTCAGATGCATCAGTCTGGACCAGAAACTCTTTTCTGAAATCCGGGGAAATGAGCACCGGCTGTTGACAGAGAGATGACTTTAGGCTTTGAAAGGCCTTTTCTGCCTCTGGGGTCCACTTCACCATTACTGACTTAGGGCCTTTCGTTAAGTCAGTCAATGGTGTTGCCATCGAGGCAAAATTCGGTACGAATCGGCGGTAGTACCCTGTCATGCCAAGGAAGGCCCTGACTTGTTTCTTCGTTAAGGGCCTAGGCCAGTCTTGTATCGCCTCTACTTTATTGATCTGGGGTTTAACCAGCCCTTTACCAATAATGTAGCCCAGATATTTTGCTTCCTCTAGACCCTTTGCACACTTCTCAGGGTTTATAGTTAGGCCAGCATCACTAAATGGAGTCTATAACGGCCTGTACCTTCCAGAGGTGACTTCTCCAATCAGATGAAAAAAATGACCACATCATCAAGGTAAGCGGCAGCATAGTCATGATGTGGCTTTAAGATCAGGTCCATCAACCTCTGAAATGTAGCAGGGGCTCCATGTAACCCGAACGGCATCACTGTGTACTGGAACAGCCCCTCTAGAGTGGAGAATGCCGTCTTTTCTTTTGCATCATCTGATAATGGTATCTGCCAATACCCTTTTGTAAGGTCAAGGGTCGTGATGTACCTTGCTTTCCCAAGCCTCTCAATTAGTTTGTCTACTCTGGGCATGGGGTACGCATCGAACTTTGATACCTCATTTAGCTTCCGGAAATCATTACAAAATCTCCAAGTCCCATTAGGCTTCGGGATTAAGACAATAGGGCTTGACCACTCACTGGTAGATTCCTCAATGACCCCTAACTCAAGCATGCGCCTGACCTCAGAGGATACCGCTTTTCTGCGTGCTTCTGGTATCCTGTAGGGCTTTAGATTCACCTTACTGTAGGGTTCAGTTCTCACGGAATGTTCTATCAGGTGGGTACGGCCTGGTAGGTCAGAAAACCTTCCTCTATTTTTCTGTAGAAACTCCTTTACTTCTTGTTTCTGGGGTACTGACAATGCCTCACTAATTTTTACCGGAGGAATTGGTGGTGACACCTCCTTACTCATGGTCTGTGCGGCCACCAATGACTCCCGATCTTTCCATGGCTTAATTAGATTTAAGTGGTAAATCTGGTAGGGTTTTCTCCTTCCTGGTTGGTGCACCTTATAGTTCACCTTGCACACTTTTTCCACAACCTCGTAGGGACCCTGCCACTTTGCCGGAAACTTACTTTCTACAGTGGGAACTAGAATCAGGACCCTGTCCCCGGGATTAAAGTCTCTTACCTTGGCAGACCTGTTATAAATTTTGCTTTGAGCCTCCTGGGCTCTTTGCAAATGTTCTTTAACAATGGGCATTACTGTCGCTATCCTGTCTTGCATGTCAGCCACATGTTCAATGACGCTCTTATAGGGAGTAGCCTCAGCCTCTCAGGTTTCTTTAGCTACATCGAGTAAACCCCTCAGGTGACGGCCATATAGCAACTCAAATGTTGAGAACCCTGTAGAAGCCTGAGGCACCTCCCTAACAGAGAACATAAGGTATGGCAGGAGGCAGTCCCAGTCCCGACCATCCTTTTCTACTACTTTTTTTTAACATCTGTTTCAGCGTCTTGTTAAACCTCTCGACCAACCCATCTGTCTGTGGGTGGTACACCGAGGTACGTATCTGGGTGATTTTGAATAACTTGCACAACTCTTTCATGACATTCGACATAAAGGGGGTACCCTGGTCTGTGAGAATCTCTTTAGGGATCTCCGTGCGGGAGAACATGAAAAATAATTCCCGGGCAATATTTTTGGACGCCATGTTTTGCAAGGGTACCGCTTCTGGGAATTGTGTGGCATAGTCCAACACAACCAAGATATACTGGTGCCCCCTAGCTGACTTAACAATGGGACCCACCAAGTCCATAGCAATTCTTTCAAAAGGTACCTCAATGATGGGAAGAGGCACCAAGGGACTCTGGAAATGTGAGGTCGGGGCACTTATCTGGCAGGTTGGGCAGGACTCGCAGTATATTTCCACTTCCTTGTATATTCCAGGCCAGAAAAATCTTTGTAATACCCTCTCCTGTGTTTTGCTAACACCCAAATAACCCCCAAGTACGTGGTTATGTGCAAGATCTAGTACCATATGTCTATAGGGTTTTGGCACCAGAAGCTGCTCCACAATTTCATTGTTGCATTTATTAACTCGATGCAGCAGGTTTCCATTCATGGCAAAATGCGGAAATTTTTGGTCAGCTTCTGGTACCTGTGGTACACCATCTATCACGGTAACATTTTCGTGAGCACTCATGAGAGTGGGGTCTCTCAACTGCTCTGTACCAAAGTTACCCCGAGACACCCCTAAGTCTAACACATTTTCCCCAGTTGGGGAAGCTTCATCTTCACCAGCTAACACCCGCAATGGAAAAGTGTCATTATCAGGTACGTCACATAACCCCACATATTCATCAGACATTTCAGTTACCATGACATTTTCATTTTGCACCTTATCAGCACCATTGTTTTCAATGGTCTTTTCCTTTAAACCATTGGATTCAATGGGCCCCTCATAGCAATGATTAAAGGAGACGGCACAGATTCTGCAGGAATGTTTCTCTTCTCCCACAACTTCCAAAACAAGGGGAAGTCCCGGCCCAATATCATATCATGCATAAGTCTTTTTAAGACCCCGACTTCATAGGATACAGTCCCAGCCGGAGTCTCCAGCTTAACGCAAGCCACCGGGTATGATTTTGCATCCCCATGGATGCACAGCACACTTACTCTTTTGTCCGGCACATAATTACCAGCCACGAAGCTGGCATGCACTAAGGTGACCAGACTACCGGAGTCCAACAGAGCCCTGACTGAGCAGTCATTTATCACCAGGGTACACATCTGCGGCTCAGTCTCTAGTCCTGGGGAGGCCGCACACACTGGCACCGCATACAGCGACTGTTTCCGGCTCCCGGCACACTCCATGGGCTCTGAGGTCAGAGGGCAATAGGCAGCAATGTGTCCCCACTCACGGCACCTCCAGCACTGGGTCGCCCCAGGTCTTTTAGGTGAGAAAACCTCTCCGGGTCCAGACTGCCCGGGAGACTCAGTCTTATGCCCACGCCCAACCTCTAGAGCCTTATTCCCTCTTGCACCCTTCCACGCACCCCCAACAACCAGAACTCTCTTACCCACAGATGACACAAGTCGGGCACTCCGGGGAGGTGTTGGTGTGGTAGGGACATCACGGATGTAGTCCTCAGTCGACAGGAACCTTTCCACCAGGTTTATGAGCTGATCCGCAGTTTTGGGGTCTCCATGTCCGACCCACCGTTGCAGCTCCGCTGGGAGGGCTCTAAAGTAGTGATCCGCCATTACTTTCTCCACAATCTGGTCTGGTGTAGAAGTCTCAGGTTCCAGCCACTTCCGTACAAGATGGAGGAGGTCAAACATCTGAGATCGGGCAGGCTTGTCCATGGTGTAGCTCCACGTGTGGACCCTCCGGGCACGAACCACTGATGTAACGCCCAAACGAGAAAGGATCTCCATTTTTAATTTGCCATAGTCCCGGACATCCTGCTCCCTGAGGTCATAGTAGGCCTTTTGTGGTTCGCCGGACAAAAAGGGCACAAGGACCTCTGCCCACTCTGCTATTGGCAGTCTCTCTCTTTCGATATCATCATCAAGTGTCAGTTTTTTGCAAGGCCCGCTGCACAACCCTCCTCACATTCAAAGTCTCTGGGGGGCTTACCTCCACTTGTGGGGCTGGAGTTACAGCAGTCTCTCTTATTGCAGCAATATGCTCCATCAACAAACGATTAGTTTCCTGCTGCTGTGCCATGGCCTGTTGTTGCTGCGCATTAGTCTGTTGTTGGACACGTAAGGCTTCTTCGTGTCTCTTTTTATCCTCTGCATGCAACCTCTGCTGTTGCTCCATGGCCTGTTGTTGCCTTAGGTTAGCCTGAACCAGCTGCTTCATCATTTCCTCCATGGTATTGGGTGAAATTTGCAAAGCTGCAGCAGCTTTCACCCAGGACATTAAATCATTTACTGTCACGCCGTTGCCCTTAGCAACCGACTGTTGCCTTTTCCAGCAGGGACGCTTGCCCGCATCCGACACCAATTGTAAGGGGTTACACTCTCAGGCTGGGCGGCGATGACAGATTCTCTTGCAGACCACAGGGTTAAAGTCCAAATGCTGCTTTATTTGTCACACTCCGGCAATACAGGCAACTCCAGTTATGATTCACTGGGTAAGGTGAAGGACCAGCACCACAAAACATAAACCAAACTAAAATAAACACCTGCCCGTCTGGGCCCTGGCTAATACAGTGAAGATCCTAGCTCACCTATTGAACACAGGTCACACAGAGTAGTCGGCTTCACTAGCCAGCAGCGCAGCCATCTTCCCAGGCTTTCTCCAGGCATTCCTCTCCTCAGACTGACAGCCTGGACTGTGCTTTATTTCCCCTTGATGATCCTAGCTGGCTTCAGCTGGGATCCCTCAGGCTAGGGGAAAACCTGTCCTGGATTTTATTCACCTCACCCAGTTGAGGAAGCTGGGTGGGATATACACCAGTTTCAGGACTTTACCATACAGTTTACCACAACACACACAAACACAGATCTACATACACACACACACACACACACACACAGATATACATATACACACACACAGATATACATATACACACAGATATACATATACACACACACAGATATACATATACACACACAGATATACACACACACACACACAGATATACACACACACACACACACACACACACACACAGATATACATATACACACACACAGATATACATATACACACACAGATATACATATACACACACACACAGATATACATATACACACACAGATATACATATACACACACAGATATACATATACACACACACAGATATACATATACACACACACAGATATACATATACACACACAGATATACATATACACACACAGATATACATATACACACACAGATATACATATACACACACATATATACATATACACACACATATATACATATACACACACATATATACATATACACACACACAGATATACATATACACACACACAGATATACACTCACCTAAAGAATTATTAGGAACACCATACTAACACGGTGTTGGACCCCCTTTTGCCTTCAGAACTGCCTTAATTCTACGTGGCATTGATTCAACAAGGTGCTGATAGCATTCTTTAGAAATGTTGGCCCATTGATAGGATAGCATCTTGCAGTTGATGGAGATTTGAGAGATGCACATCCAGTGAACGAAGCTCCCTTTCCACCACATCCCAAAGATTCTCTATTGGGTTGAGATCTGGTGACTGTGGGGGCCATTCTAGTACAGTGAACTCATTGTCATGTTCAAGAAACCAATTTGAAATGATTCGAGCTTTGTGACATGGTGCATTATCCTGCTGGAAGTAGCCATCAGAGGATGGATACATGTTCTCATTCTGTTTACGCCAAATTCGGACTCTACCATTTGAATGTCTCAACAGAAATCGAGACTCATTAGACCAGGCAACATTTTTCCAGTCTTCAACAGTCCAATTTTGGTGAGCTCGTGCAAATTGTAGCCTCTCTTTCCTATTTGTAGTGGAGATGAGTGGTACCCGGTGGGGTCTTCTGCTGTTGTAGCCCATCCGCCTCAAGGTTGTGCGTGTTGTGGCTTCACAAATGCTTTGCTGCATACCTCGGTTGTAACAAGTGGCTATTTCAGTCAACGTTGCTCTTCTATCAGCTTCAATCAGTTGGCCCATTCTCCTCTGACCTCTAGCATCCACAAGGCATTTTTGCCCACAGGACTGACGCATACTGGATGTTTTTCCCTTTTCACACCATTCTTTGTAAACCCTAGAAATGGTTGTGTGTGAAAATCCCAGTAACTGAGCAGATTGTAAAATACTCAGACCGGCCCGTCTGGCACCAACAACCATGCCAAGCTCAAAATTGCTTAAATCACCTTTCTTTCCCATTCTGACATTCAGTTTGGAGTTCAGGAGATTGTCTTGACCAGGACCACACCCCTAAATGCATTGAAGCAACTGCCATGTGATTGGTTGACTAGATAATTGCATTAATGAGAAATAGAACAGGTGTTCCTAATAATTCTTTAGGTAAGTGTACATACACACACACACAGATATACATATACACACACAGATATACATATACACACACAGATATATACACACACACACAGATATACATATACACACACACACACACACACACACACACACACGTGTAAGGCCAATTCATTGGCCTGTATTTGTGGGAGGGGCTTGGCTGCCTACTTCAACGGCCAGCGCCCCTCCCACATCGTAGAGTTTCGCAGGAAGCGTGCGCTCGTACCTGGATTCTACTCAGCAGGCGAGGGTAAGAGGCTGTTAGTCCGGTCGGCGGGGTCGGCCCCTAGGTGAGTGGGGGCCCCACGCTCCGGACAGTCATACCAGGGGATACTCTAGCCGCCGGGGGGTGGGGCCTATGACGGGAGAAGGGCTCCCCTCCTCCCCCGTTCTGAATGCCCGAGCGATGCGGCGCTCCACGCGGCAGCAGTCACTAAGCGGCGGGGGGCGGGGCCCGTGATGGGAAGGGCTCCCCCCGCCCCCGGTTTTCATGCCAGGGGGCTGCGCTGTTTCCCCACGTGGTGGGAGTGCCCAGCGGGCGGCGGGTCGGCCCCTTAGGCGCACTGGGCGCTCTGCCAGGGAGCAGTGCGGCCCCCCCACGCGGAACGTCTCTAAACCGACTGGGGGCGGGGGCCATGATGTATAAGGCCTCCCCCTGCCCCGACTTAATGCCAGGGGGCTGCGCTGTTTCCCCACGTGGTAGGAGTGCCCAGCCGGCGGTGAGTCGGCCCCTTAGGCAAAGGGGGGCACCCCCGCACTGGGCGCTCTGCCAGGGAGCAGTGCGGCCCCCCATGCGGCACGTCTCTAAACCGACTGGGGGCGGGGGCCATGATGTATAAGGCCTGCCCCGGCTTAATGCGGTAGAAGCGCCCAGCCGGCAGGTGGGTCGGCCCTTAGGCGAAGGAGGGCACCCCCGCACTGGGCGCTCTACCAGGGAGCCGCGTAAGCTCCCCACGTGGCTCACGAGCTGTGTTGGTGGGGGGCGGGGGCCATTGCGCAGGAAGGGTCCCCCTGCTCTGATCCACGGTGCCAGGGAGCGTCGCACTCCCCACGCGGTTATCGTGGAGGGGTGCGGGGGACGCAGTGGCCCCGCTCCTCACCTGCATTAAAGTCTGGCACGGGCCGCCGTGCCGCGTAGTTAGGCAGGGATCCGTGACAACACTAGGGTTGATCAGGGGGAGCAAATGTTAGCCAGTGGCTAGCCTCCTTCTGCCGGCCGTACACAAGGTTGCCAGCTCATGTTCCATCATTCATGTCTTACTTATTCGTATCGTTCCCTACAACGCGTGCACAATCCAGGGTTGATGCTTTAATTGTTTTGCTTCTAGGTCCTAGTCTTGTCTTGATTACATCCTGAGATTGTGGCTTGTCGGCAAGGTAGTAGGGGTACACGTTGGGGAAGGGGGAGAAGAGTACTCACAAGCGGGGTTGTGTCTCATGCACTGTAACGGATCAGCTTCCGTTAATGTACGCTTCCTAGCTTGCGCCGAGGACCACAAGCACCGCACTGGACACCACAACCACCGCAGACTCCACAACCGCCGTAGCTTAACTGGAGCCGCGCTGTCTTCCTTCCACCCTGAATGAACCTCCAGCATTCAGGACCGTGTGGGAAAGATCTCTCCTCAAGGGAATATGCAGAGCATAGCAATCCCCAGCGTGACACAGCAATTCCCTCCAATAACGAGACAAGGCTACGTTTTGAGGGATCAAGAAGAACATGAACACTTTATTGAGGGCTACCCGCCCGTATTTATGCAGGTCCCCATCTGGTGTACACACCCCTAGGGGACCAGAAGGAGGACTGTGACACAGGACAGACCTGTAGCACTCAGGATACACAGACACAACACATCCCCACAATGCATCAATGTTTCCTCCTCTCTGCCCTGGAGACACCCGAAGAGCAATTCAATTATCTCTCAGGACAAAGGGAAATCATCAATACACATGTGGGAACAACAGGACAGGAATCACCACCCAACACACAATGTCACACCCTCACAGCAAACACAGACATTTAACCTATTCCCAGATAGCTCAAGTCTGAGGGCATATCATTAGGTGAATGCCGCTCAGAGTACACAAATACAATAAAATTAGCTATCTGGGTGCCATTTTGTTTAATCCATACGGATGGGTCTGTCACAAATTCCCACCGCGTTCGGTCCTATTAACAGTCCAGACATGCGGCATAGTTCTGTTACACTGTTCTTGAAGGGTAATATGTCCCGGGGCCATAGTTGTAGGGCAGGAGGCTAGCCATCCGTTTTCTACAATGCCCAGTGGCAAATGGCAGTTTGTCACATGCACTGTCTCACGTCCAGGTTGTGCTGTTTCACAAGTTTTCCACGGTGGTCAGTCTGTAGATTTCTAAGCGGGTAAGTATATCATATTCCCTCTGCGTGGTACTTCTGGGTGTCGGTTCCTGGCCACTTCCTCACGGTCCTTCTAGTGTTAGTGTGCAGAGCTACACGGGGGCGGGGCACCTTTCCATACATTGCTGAGCAGGTTCACTGGTGCTGGTGGTCGTCCAGTTTAGCCGGTCATTTACGTTACTGTTTCCACAGCTGTCATGTCACACGCATCGGACATCGTCGAGGCGTCTGTGGATGAGAATGTGGCAGGAATGTCCGAAGGGGGCAGTATACCGTCCCTGAGAGCATGGACTATCCCTAGGCTTATGTCGGAATTAACGAAGAGGGGTATCCCTTTCCCGGCTTCTGCCAGGAAGGCGGAATTATATCGGCTGTGGAAAGACTCTGTGGCGCCTAGTCAAGATGATCTCCCCATGACCACGGTGCAAACATCGCTTGCTCAGTTACATGTCATGCTGAACAGCCTAACATCGGCTGTCACTTCTATACAAGCGAGGTTGCAGTCAGTTGAGTCTCGCGGCTCGGTCATCCCTGTTTCTCCCCCTGAGGTTCCGGTCGCTACTACCTCTGCTGTAGGGGAAATCCGTACTACCCTGGCCGTCCCCAATGTGGCTCCTTCTCATTTTATCCCGACCAACGTCAGGAAAGACATCTTAGAGGGTAGGGATGTTAACCTCGCTTATCAGCTGATAGCCTCCAGGGATTTGTGCGACAATAAAGTTATAGCTTTTGGGGAAGTCTCGGATGGTACTGAGAGGCCGTGACCGCACGTTAACCATCCCGGAGTTTGTCATGGCATTTAGCCTTTTCAGAGATGTCATATGTTCTGCTAGGCCGGACAGGAGGGAGGAACTCGATCTGTACCTTTTTCGAGTTACAGAGTTGGGACATAAGTACGGAGGATGTTCATTTTATGATTACCATTGTTCTTTTGCAGCCAAGGCAGCAGCAGCTTTCACTCAGTTTCGATATGTTACAGATTGGTCCAACTTGGACACAGTTGTTTTGCAGGCATTTTGCGGGTCTGAAAGCTCCCTCCTGTTCCGCATGCCAATCTATCTTCCACTCTGCAGAGTGGTGCAACAAATCAGCCGCCAGTACACCGTCATACCCTTCTGGCTCGTCGGCTGGGCCACTCGATGTCTTCAGACCTCCTAGTTCAGTTGACAAGTTAGGCCGGCCCATTGTACAGCTGGGTAGGGCCCAGATTTGTAATAACTATAATTACGCGTCTTTTAATTTTGGTCAATGCCGTCTATTACACATCTGTACCAATTGCTTCAGGGCCCATCCCAGAGTCGCATGCTCATTAAAATCAGTTAAAGCCTACATGAGTGTGGTCAATACCAGTTGTTTACAGGAGTACTTGCGGGGTCATCATAATCCAGGGTTCGTGCAGTTTCTGATTTCAGGGTTCTGCGAGGGCTTTCATACAGGATTAATCACGACTCCGGAACACACGTATGAGTGCAAGAACCTTCAGTCTGCCGAGAGGAATCCTAATTCTGTAGACAAACTAATAGAGTCCGAGTTGGGCAAGGGTTTCTTGATCGGTCCTTTCAAAGTGCCCCCCTTCCAGCGGTGGAGAGTTAGTCCCGTTGGGGTGGTCATGGGTAAATTTAGCAAGAAGGAGAGACTTATCATCGACCTGTCAGCCCCACACGGTTCCCATGTCCCTAGCCTTAACTCCCTCATTCCTTCAGAGGAAGTGGGCATGAGGTATTCTTCCATTGACCAGGCCATTGCCATTATCATGCAGTTAGGACCCGGGTCGATGTTATCCAAGGCTGATATATCGGATGCCTTTAAGTTGCTTCCCATCATGCCATCGCTTTGGCAGTGGCACGGCATTAAGTGGAAGGACCAATACTATTTTTCCACCAAACTCACCTTCGGTTCTAAGAGCAGCCCGTGGCTCTTTGATCAGTTGGCTCAGGCCCTCCATTGGGTTTTAGAACATAAGGTTCGCTGCGCATTTGTTATCCATTATTTAGATGACTTTCTGCTGATCGAGAGGCCAGGTGCCCAGGTTTCCTACAAACCTCAGCACTGTTCGAACTGTACCCCATTGTGGTAGCCGCCCACGTGTGGGGCAGTCACTGGGTAAATCGCTCTGTTTTGTTCGTGACTGATAACGCTGCGGTGGTAGATATTTTAAATAGTGGGTTATCCAAGTCATCTTATGTCATGTGTCTCTTGAGACGTTTAGTTCAACTCTCCCTACGTTACCATTTCTGTGTTAATAGTACGCATGTGCCAGGTTCGCAAAATGTGGCTGCTGACGCTTTATCGAGGGCTAATTTCTCCCTTTTCTTGCAGGTCATGCCAGAGGCAGATGTAGCGGGCACTACCGTCCCTCCCCACGAGTCGTTAATACTAGTGTGACCAGTCACCTAGAGACGGCCCACGCTTTAATAGCCAAGTCCCTTTCACCAAACACGACCAGGGCATATAACACTGGGTGGAGGGCCTTTTGCAGGTTTCAGGGGGAATGTCCTCAGGGAGAGTCCAGTTTCGTGTAGTATATCCTTGCTTTCATTGGCTACTGCCACTCGGAGCTCAAGCTGTCCCACAACATGGTAAAGTCATACTTGTCGGGAGTGCAGCATTTCCTCTCTGTCAGTCATCCTGAACGGGAATCGGTGTTCTCTATGCATGCTGTCAAAGCCACGTTGAGGGGTTTGAGCAGATGTGGGCCCGGAGGCCAAGTGCGTAGACAAGCTGTTACTGGGCTCCTTTTCCGTAAACTATCCGACATCCTGGATAGGAACCCTTTTGGGGTTTTACCTAGCGTGGTGCTTAAATCCGCTGTTTATTTAGCCTTCTATGGCTTCTTGAGACCTGGGGAGTTTACTTGTTCTCCTGGTAGTGGCAGGTTTCTCACAGTCGGCCAGTTGGTCCAAAACGCCGAGGGTTACGTGCTACTACTGAGGACGTCCAAGACCTCGCAGACGGGCCCCCCCAGTTCCGGTGTCCTATTTCCCCACGTCTCATCAATGGTGCCCCGTCACAGTTTTCCATCAGTTACAGTCAGCATTAGCTGGGTTTGGGACAGATAGTCCACTATTACCCTTTGGGGTGGCACCACTCACTACCCATCAGTTCGTGTCCCACGTACGCTCCCAAGTGGACAGTTTGGGGGGCGGCGACCCAGCTACGATCTCGGGACATTCATTCCGCATAGGTGCTGCATCCGCGGCCTCCAAAAATCAGGTACCAGCGCATGTCATCCAGAAGTTAGGGCGTTGGCGATCCACGTGTTTTAGCCGTTACATACCTCACCCCAAAACTGAGATGTCAATGGCTTTCCAAAGTCTGGTTTTATGATTATGTTGTAATAAATTACTCCTGCTAATCAGTATGTCTTTTGCCCTCTTTCAGGCGTCCCTACTACGGCGCGGTTGCGGCACAACTCTAACCGCTTAGGGGTAGGGTATTCTAGGTAGGACTGGGTGCGTTCTTGGTTGCCACGACCACAAGTGTTAATTTCTTAACGATAATTTGTTTTCCCTTAGTCCTAACAGCAGCACATGTGGGGTTTATCCGCCCCAGTGAAACTGGTAGGACAGACGGAATAATTAATGAAGTAAAGTAATCAAATAAATCCACGCCCCCATTACCTCACTATAAGAGGCGAAAACCCCCATACATCAGTGTGTCATAACAAGAAACTCTCAAAAAACAAAAACAAAGGGAGGGATATTTGTGTACTGCTGTTAGGACTAGGGGAAAACAAATTATCGTTAAGAAATTAACGCTTCCCTTACGTCCTAACCAGCAGCACATGTGGGGACTTAGCAAGAAGTTAGCCTAAAGGGTAGGGACTTCAATGCTGAATGGAACTCAAAACAGACCGCCCAAAGGCAGTGTCTTCTGAACCCCTGAGGTTGAATCTATAATAATTCACAAAGGTAGAATGTGAACTCCAGGAGGCCGCGGAACAGATCTGTTCCAGAAGAATAAGAGACCTTTCGGCCCAACTAGTAGAGACTGCTCGGGTGGAGTGAGCAGTGACAAAGGCAGGAGGAGGCCTATTTTGGGAAGCAAAAGATTCTCTGATGGCCTCTCTGACCCATCTACTTAGAGTACGCTTAGAGGCCTTCTTCCCTTTATTCCTGCCAAAGAACAGGATAAGAAGATTCTCTGACCTTTAGAACTCCTGGGATCTCTCAATGTAGATTCTCAAACATCTGGCCACATCCAGAGTATGGAGGGAACTTTATTCTGGAGAGGAAGAAGAGGAACATAACACAGGCAAAGACACAACTTGATTAATGTTGTGCACAGAGGGCACCTTAGGCAAAAAGCTGGGTAAAAAACGTAAAAGGACTCTGTCCGGTAAAAATAAAGTATATGGCTCATACGCCGAAAAAGCCTGTAGCTCTGAAATGCGTTTGGACGAAGTTACGGCCAACAAAAAGGTTACCTTCCAGGATAAAAACCTAAAATCCACTTCCTCCAAGGGTTCAAAGGGAGGACCACTCAATCCTTTAAGCACCACTGAGAGATCCCACTGTGGTATAGGTCTTAAAGTGCTAGGCTTAAGACGTACGGCTCCTTTAAGGAACCTCTTAATCAGAGGGTCTTGATGTAAAGATCTGCCAAAGGCGGCTGACAGAGCTGAGATCTGTACCTTGAGTGTAGAAGGGCTCAGGCCCTTATCTAGTCCATCCTGCATGAACTAGAGAATAGCAGATACTGGAGGATCCTGAGATGGTATTTGATGAGATGCACACCATAGAAGAAAAATACACTTTACCCTTGCGTAGTCCTCGACTGTCGCAGGAGCTCTGGAATGAGACATCGTTCTTAAGACTGCTGCTGATGGCCCTTCAGGCTCTAGAAGGGACTTATAATCTCCAGGCTGTCAAATTGAGTCTGAATGGATCCAGGCAGAGCTGAGTGCCCCGGAACACCAGGTTCTGTATTGGGGGAAGCTTCCAATATTACCCTTGGCTCATCTGCATGAGCAGGGTAAACCAAGACCTCCTGGGCCAGAATGGAATCACGGCTATTACTGAGGCTTGGTCCTGCCGAATCTTCATCAATACCCTGGGTATCATGGCGATGGGAGGAAAGATGTAGGCCCGCCTGAACTCCCATGGAATTGACAAAGCATCTACTGCCAAGGGATTGTCCTCCCGATACAGGGAACAGAACGTTTCCACTTTGGCATTGAATCTTGTCGCCATGAGATCTATGTCTGGGCAACCCCACCGGAGAGTGATCTGATGAAAGATCTCCTGATTCAGAGACATTTCTCCTAGAGCTGGGACTCCTCTGCTGAGCTGGTCCACAACCACATTCAGGGACCCCTGAATGTGGACTGCTGAGAGGTGGGAAAGATTCTGCTCTGCCCAAGGCAGAATTAGACCTACTTCTGAGAGTAGACTCTGAGACTTGGTGCCTCCCTGTTTGTTGATGTGGGATACCGCAGTAGAATTGTCCATGCGAACCCTTACAGCCTTGTTTCTGATAAGGGGGAAAAAATTAAAGAGAGCCATCCAGATTGCTCTGAGTTCTCTCAGATTGGATTACATCAAACGCTCTTGAGGGCTCCAGGATCCTTGAACTTGAAGTTCCTCTAGATGGGCACCCCAGCCTAGAAGGGATGCAACTGTCGTCAACAGGATCCAACAAGGTTGGATCAAGGACCTGCTTCCACCACTTCAGCAAGCGGCGGGCTTGCGATGACAGGGAGCACTTTGTCTCTAGCCCTCTGGGAATTTGATCCCATAGACTCAGAACTTCCGCTTGAAGAGGGCAAATATGCCACAAGGCCCAAGGAACCGCATCCACGGCTGCTGACATTAGGCCTAACATCCTCATCAATACTCTGATAGTTACCCGGCGGGGAACCATGAGTTGATCTGAAGTCTTGGAAATGCGAAACTTCCTTTCCAGAGAAAGGGAGAGCGTCATGTTGGCAGAATCTATTATGAACCCCAGAAACCTCCTGGTAGTGGAGGGAGAAATCTCTGACTTCTGCCAATTGATAATCCAGCCCAAACGCTGGAGGAAGGACTGAGCCTGCAGAAGATGAAGATGAAGAGTCTCTACCGAGGAGCCAATCGTCCAGATATGGAATGATCTCCAGGCCTCTCAATCTGAGGGGAGCTACTACAGCTATTACCACTTTGGTGAAGATGTATGGTGCGGTTGTGATGCCGAAGGGAAGCACGGCAAACTGAAAATGTTTCACCGTCCCCCTGAGACTCACTGCCACTTGTAGATACTTCCTGTGGGTCTGGCACACAGGAATGTGAAGATAGGCATCCTTTAGATCCAGTGTAACCATCAGGTCCCCTGGGCTCAGGATGCCGAATACCAATTTGAAGGTTTCCATCCAGAACCGCCTTTTCTTTATGAATCGGTTGAGGTAGCGGAGGTCTATGATCATGCGCCAACTTCCTGTGGCTTTGGGAACAAGAAAAACTGGTGAATAAACGCCGGACCCAATGTCTTCTGGAGGAACTTCCTCTAAGGCCCCTTTCCTCCTGTATTCCAGTATAGACTCCTCCAACACCGCTTTTTCTGGGGTAACCGAAAGAAATTCTATCCTGTACCTTGTCCTTATTATATTCAGGACCCAGGGATCTGAAACAAACTCTGTCCAGGTATTTAGAAAAAAAGTTAAACCTCCTCTGACTGGGGAGGGCCGTCACTGGTCAGCTTTATTGTTTTTGTTCCCACCGGAACGATATGATCCTCCCCTCCTGGACCCACAGCCTCGCTGAGGCCTGAATTGGCCCTGAAAGGATCTGGACCCTCTACCCTGCCTACCCCTACACCTAGGGGTTTGAGGGAGGCATTTACCTTTCTTATCGGCAAGACCCTCCATGATGCGGTCCAGTTCGGCACCAAAAAGCCTTCCTGGCTCGTAAGGGAGGCTGCATAAATTATACTTGGAGGCATTATCTGCCACCCAAGATTTTAGCCATAGTGGCCTCCTACGCGCTGAAGAGAGGGCCATAGCCTTAGAGGCTAACTTTAACTGCTGTGGGCCGAAGTCTCACAGAAAATCCACAGCAAGTAGAATGGACTTAAACTGCGCCAGGATGTCATCAAAGGATATGCCAGAGTCGATATCCGTCTGCACCTGCCGTTGGCGTCTTTGAAGGAAGACGGCTACCTCCGTAGAGGATATAGCCACAGATGCAGCAGCAGTGGAGTAAGATCTTCTCAAGGTGCATTCTACCCGCCTGTCCATCGGGTCCTGTAAGTTGGAGCAGTCATCAGCCGGGACAAGGGTCCTCTTAGACAATTTTGTGATTGCCAAATCAACTTTGGGCACAGTGCCCCACTGGTCTAATTGGGATGTCACAATCGGGAACATGGACTTGAAGCGCATTGAGATGACCGGTGCCTTCTCAGGATGCTTCCATTCTAGCTTCATTAACCGAGAGAGTCTCATCCACTTTGAAGGCCCTTGGCCCCCTAGAGGTGGACTCTGAAGCTTCCCCGGGATCAACATCCTGGTCCCCCGACCGGATGGATCTAAGTAACCTCTGGGTCTTCTCTACAGGAAAGAAGTACCTTACGGCCTCTTCTTCCTCCCCGCTAGAGTCAGAGGAATGGATTCCGTCCACGGTATGGTAGGCTTCCTCCTGCATAGGAGTGGGTCTCAGAGGAGATCGGACACCGGGTCTTCTGGACGACAAGGAATCCCTTAGGGTGTTCATTGAGGACTTCACGAAGTCCTTTACCCAGACTACTACGTGTTGTATGGTAGGCTCCATATCAGGAGGCAGAGGAGGAGGACGGGAAGAGGGACACCTATTAAATTCATAGGAGTCTGCTAGAGGGGTGTCACAATCCCTACATGCCAAATGCTTGTGCTTGGATGACATCTTGCGCCCAGACCGATCCCCATCACCAGCAGAGGACATTATCTGCAGAGAAAAAGTTATAATGAATAAACAATGTCTATTCATTAGATAAACAAAGAAGCAGCAAACCTACCAAGCACAGAAAGCTGGTAACTAAACTAGCTTGTCTCAGTAACCAACCCAAGGCTGCAAACAGCACAGCCTGGAAGGACTGGAGCCTTTATATATTCAAATATGGCGCCCAGAGTGACGTCAGAAGCCAGGTTTGAACAAACTTTAATCATTGTAGTTTACAGACAAATCACCAGAGGGCGCCGGAGCACTAGCTCCCACAGGTGATGAGGAAACCACCCGACAGGAAGCTGAATACAGGAGCTCTGTGCCTAGAACACGAGCTTGCATGCCTCCACCATGCCATATGGCAGTACCAGCGATCAGATAAGCTGCAATCTTGAAAGAAAAACAAAAGGTTAGCATGTAATTTAAGAGTATGGCAGCCAAATGGCTGCCCCCATCTGTCCTGCAGTCCCAAAGGACAGAAAAACACACACTGGTATATGGGGGGTTTGGCCTCTTATAGTGAGGTAATTGGGGCGTTAATTTACTTGATTACTTGACTTCATTAAATATTCCGTCTGTCCTACCAGTTTCACTGGGGCAGATAAACCCCACATGTGCTGCTGGTTAGGACGTAAGGGAAACAGATATACATAGATACACACACAGATATACACTGTTGAGGAAGGGTTGAGACGTATGCATATTATATTTGCGGTCATGGCTAAATACGAACTCGGGCAGCGCGCCTGCCTGGAACCTAAACCGGCTGGTGTGTGCCTGGAGCCGGGTACGAGAGCAGCCTAAAAGGGGGCAAAAATGACAACAATATAGTTAAGGTGCAAGACTTTATTACCTTATAACACCAATGACCGAAACGCCTGCGAAATCTCCACCTGTGGGTTAGGTATGTATCTGGTGAAGCAAGACGAACGCCATCTCCCCATCTTTCGGATGACATGGGCGGGGACCCCCTGCCGGGAAGCCGCTCCAATGCGGAAGGAATGGCTGGATATAGCGACAGGGTCCAATCCTAAGCCAGGAGCAACCGTGCAGATGTGGCTGATGAACTGTGCTGCGGTTAGAGCGCCATTGAGATGTGGTAGTAGAGGGCTGTGAGGTGGCGCATCCCGGAGGGCGAGCATGAGCTGGCCAAACACCTGTACCGGGCACCACCTATTACCAGTCGGGAAAAACTGAACCTCCACCGGGGGGCCTGCTTGACTAGTTTTGGTGGAAATTAACTTCAGCGTGTAATGGTCTAAATCCTGCACCAGCTGTTCTCTGTGCAGACTGCACCGTCCGGCCGTGCTGCAAGTTAACTCGCCTGGCCTAAGGAAGCCGTAAAAGGCTAAATACATAGCAGCTTTAAAAATCAAGCTGGAGAAGGGCCCAAAAGGAGCACCATCCAGGGCTGAAGACAATTTCCGGAACATCTCCCCCGTGACGCCCTGCCTGCGGGACGGGGGATTGGACCTACCCTTCTGGACCCCTCGCAAGGTGGCCTTGATTGCGTGCGCAGAAAAAATGGACCCGCCCCCTGGGTTGCGGAGCATAGTGTGGTGTTGGACGCCCGCCAGGTACAACTTAACGGTGTTGTAGGAGAGGTGTAACTGGTGGTGACAATGGGCAAGGAAGGCCATGATGTAAGGAATGTCCGCCAGGCCAGCCTGCGGGTGCAGACACGAAAACTCCTGGAAAGTTCTCAGGCCTGAAAGATAGTTCCTGGCCGTATTGGGGGCGAGGGACTGCTGCGCCAGGTCTCTTGCCGAAGAGACGAGCATGCCTAATCCATTGTCAGGGAACTGAAAGCCGGGGTGGGAAATCTGAGCGGCTCGGCCTCCGGCATGACCTGAAAAAAGAGAGTGCGAAATTCAGCTGCCACATTTTGCTCACCCGGAATGTGGCTACAATGCACATGGAAGTTGTGTGACAGGGCCAGCCAAACCAGCTGGCGTAATAGTGCCATGATCTTGGGGGACTTGGTCACAAACATCATCGGCAAGTTAGCCCAGAGGTGACCCCATGCCTGGGCCGCTGCAACAATGGGGTACAACTCTAACTGGGAGGAGGTGCGAATGGACTCTGCAACCTCTAGGATAGCAGTGGGCCAACGATGCGCTAGCCAACGGGGACCCCAAATGGCCACGTAGCCGCAAGATGCAGCAGCATCTGAAAAAATGGTCGGGCAGGAGGGAGACCAAGGTGATATGAAAAAGGAGACGCCGTTCCATCGGGACAGGTACAACTCCCACATGGCCAGGTCTGCCATGGCCTGGCCATCCAACCGGATGACGCTGTCCTGTTCGGGTGCCGAGGGAAGAAGCTGGAGCAGCCTCGACACGAAAGTCCTCCCCTGGGGCATAATCCTAGAGGCAAAATTGAGCCGCCCCAGAAGAGATTGCAACTCGACCCTAGTGAGGCACCCCGTGGAAGCCGCATGGGAAATGACCTCCCGACACTGAGCGAGTTTCTCTTCCGGTAGGCTGGCCTGCAATAGAACGGAATCCAGGACGATGCCCAGGGACCCTCAGGTCTTTGACTCCGCGACTGGAACAGCCAGACTGGCGAACATCTCGAGGAGGATGGTGAGAATGCCGGACCCACCCTGCGGATCCTCGACAACTAGAAAGTCATTGAGGTAGTGGATGACTGACCGGAGGCCCCTGTGATGGACCAAGATCCAATGTAGCGCCTTGGCCAGCTGGTCGAATAACCACGAAAGTCCTCCCCTGGGGCATAATCCTAGAGGCAAAATTGAGCCGCCCCAGAAGGCACCCCGTGGAAGCCGCATGGGAAATGAGGATCCAAACGTGAGCCTGTTGGCGAAAAAATACTGCCCGGCCCACTCGATGCCGTAGAACTGTCACAACTGAGGTTGGATGGGAAGGAGTTTAAACGCATCGGCGATGTCAACCTTTGCCAAACAAGCGCCCCTGCCATGCAACAGGATGGCCTGAATTGCGTCGTCCACCGAGGAATAACGCATGGCAAATTCCTCCGAGGGAATCAGGGAATTAAGGCTAGGGATTCCGGAAACATGAGGGGCGGACAGATCATAAATCAATCTTTTTTTATTGGTGTTTTTCTTCGCCACTAAGCCGATGGGGTTGATTCGCCAAGAGGAAAACGGGATGCGCGGGAATGGGCCTATGAGAAACCCTTTAGCTACCTCCGACTGGAGCAACTCGCTAGTTGCTGGAGGGTCCAGGGTGGCGGACAGCAGATTCCTCCCTTCCCAGGGCAATTGTGGCAACGTGATGAGCCCTGTGTGGAACCCCTGGCGGAAGACTGCCAACAGGTACGCCACTACCGGAAGGGATGAACTCTGCGCGAGGCGGCCGGAGATACAAGGAGGCACACGTAACAATCGCAAGTGAAAATCCATGAACCGGAACGCCTACTGAGGTGAGGGGAGTGGGGTTTATAAAGGCTCAAGCCCCTCCCACAAATGCAGGCTGAACTTCAGCCTTACCAACACATATATATATATATATATATATATATATATATATGCATGCAAACACGTGCATGCATGTATAATATATATGCATGCATTAACAGCCACATTATAGGATGATGTGCACATCTGCTATTAGTGGTCCACAGGGACTCATTGTGGCCCCTGTGGGGAATATGTGCCCCCTAATAGGTGTGTATATATATATATATATATATATATATATATATATATATATATATATATATATATCCCCCTATGTGTCCCCTCATAGATATATATCCCAAAATCATGGCTATATGGTGTATACATGTGTATGGATGTGCCCCAAGCATGCATATACATGTATATTATATATGATGTCCCCTGGTTCACCTGAAGCCAGATGTATCAGTGTGAATGTGCCCCAAGCATTCACACTGGTGCCATCTGGCTAATTGCATCAGAATGACGGGACAAAAGTTCAGTCATCCTGTAGTAGTAATTAGTAGTTACTGCTTTGTAGTAATTATCTCCAGCTCTGCTGGAGATATTCATGCATAATAGGAAGAGGGGAGAAACATCCCCTCCTTCTGTTATGCGCATTCCGGCAGCGCGATTACTATCTCGCTGTCCGGAATGCAAAGTGCTGCAGGCGGGAGATCAAAGGATTCTCCCGCCTGTCAGCAAGTGGCGCGACCCTGCTGTGCGCGTGCAGGGACGTTATATCACCGTGCCGGCCCACGTGTCTTGCCCGTGGCGCGCGCACAGCACAGCGCATGCGCCACAACGCGGACGGCCCAGAAGGACCCCCCTAGAGACGAGCATAAGTATCATTAACCCCTAACTACCCTATCCCACCAACGATTACCTACCCTATACCTATAGCCCCTACAGACCCCTAACCCTCCCTATTCCACCAACGATTTAACCCTATACCATCTCTGACCCCTACTTAACCCTATCCCACCAACGTACCCTGAGTCACCCCTACTTGTCCCATCCCACCAACTACCTGTGGCCCCTACCTACCCCTATTATACCATTAACCCCTCCCTGATATACCCCTATCCCTGCTGTCCTACCATTAACCCCTACAATCCCACTGCTACTGTGGTATTTAATCATTGCCCTGCAGGGATAGTTTCAGTCCAGGTTGGGTGGGTTGCTAGTGTGTGTGTGTGTGTGTGTGTGTGTGTGTGTGTAAGTGTATTGTATAGATAGTGTGTGGGGTGGAATTTGGGATTGTGTAGTGTAGTTTAGTGCTGTATTGTTAGTACGTGTACCTACTGTGTAACGTGTGGTTACTAGCGGTAGTTAGTAAGGCGCATGCAGCTAGTTTAGTGATCAGCGGAAGGCAAGGTGAAAGTATTATTAATATAAAGGTATAAATAGGCGGAGTCATCGGTAGACGGCTCCTCCTATTTATGATCAGTGATATTTGCATAAATATTGGTAATTAATATTCTCCCTTTACATACACACGCACAGATATACATAGATATACACACATACACAGATATACACAGATATACACACACGCACACAGATATACACACACGCACACAGACATACATAGATATACACACACGCACACAGACATACATAGATATACACACACAGACATACATAGATATACACACACACACACAGACATACATAGATATACACACACGCACACAGACATACATAGATATACACACACGCACACAGACATACATAGATATACACACACGCACACAGACATACATAGATATACACACACGCACACAGATATACATAGATATACACGCACACAGATATACATAGATATACACACACAGATATACATAGATATATACACACACAGATATACACACACCTACAGATATACATAGATACACACACACACACACATAGATACACACACACACACATAGATACACACACACACACACACACACACAGATACACACACACATATAGATACACACACACATATAGATATACACACACATATAGATATACACACACATATAGATATACACATACACATATAGATATACACATACACATATAGATATACACATACACACAAACATAGATATACACATACACACAAACATAGATATACACATACACACACACACACATACATACACATAGATACAGTGGGATGCGAAAGTTTGGGCAACCTTGTTAATAGTCATGATTTTCCTGTCTAAATCGTTGGTTGTTACGATAAAAAATTTCAGTTAAATATATCATATAGGAGACACACACAGTGATATTTGAGAAGTGAAATGAAGTTTATTGGATTTACAGAAAGTGTGCTATAATTTTTTTAAACAAAATTAGGCAGGTACATAAATTTGGGCACTGTTGTCATTTTATTGATTCCAAAACCTTTAGAACTAATTATTGGAACTCAAATTGGCTTGGTAAGCTCAGTGACCCCTGACCTACATACACAGGTGAATCCAATTATGAGAAAGAGTATTTAAGGGGGTCAATTGTAAGTTTCCCTCCTCTTTTAATTTTCTCTGAAGAGTAGCAACATGGGGGTCTCAAAACAACTCTCAAATGACCTGAAGACAAAGATTGTTCACCATCATGGTTTAGGGGAAGGATACAGAAAGCTGTCTCAGAGATTTCAGCTGTCTGTTTCCACAGTTAGGAACATATTGAGGAAATGGAAGACCACAGGCTCAGTTCAAGTTAAGACTCGAAGTGGCAGACCAAGAAAAATCTCGGATAGACAGAAGCGACGAATGGTGAGAACAGTCAGTCAACCCACAGACCAGCACCAAAGACCTACAACATCATCTTGCTGCAGATGGAGTCACTGTGCATCGTTCAACCATTCGGCGCACTTTACACAAGGAGATGCTGTATGCGAGAGTGATGCAGAGGAAGCTTTTTCTCCACCCACAGCACAAAAAGTGCCGCTTGAGGTGGGCTAAAGCACATTTGGACAAGCCAGCTTCATTTTGGAATAAGGTGCTGTGGACTGATGAAACCAAAATTGAGTTATTTGGCCATAACAAGGGGCGTTATGCATGGAGGAAAAAGAACACAGCATTCCAAGAAAAACACCTGCTACCTACAGTAAAATATGGTGGTGGCTCCATCATGCTGTGGGGCTGTGTGGCCAGTGCAGGGACTGGGAATCTTGTCAAAGTTGAGGGACACATGGATTCCACTCAGTATCAGCAGATTCTGGAGACCAATGTCCAGGAATCAGTGACAAAGCTGAAGCTGCGCCGGGGCTGGATCTTTCAACAAGACAACGACCCTAAGCACTGCTCAAAATCCACTAAGGCATTTATGCAGAGGAACAAGTACAACGTTCTGGAATGGCCATCTCAGTCCCCAGACCTGAATATAATTGAAAATCTGTGGTGTGACTAAGGCCTCTTTCACACTTGCGTTGTCCGGATCCGGCGTGTACTCCACTTGCCGGAATTACACGCCGGATCCGGAAAAACGCAAGTGTACTGAAAGCATTTGAAGACGGATCCGTCTTCAAAATGCTTTCAGTGTTACTATGACAGCCAGGACGCTATTAAAGTCCTGGTTGCCATAGTAGGAGCGGAATACTTACAGTCCGCGCGGCTCCCGGGGCGCTCCAGAATGACGTCAGAGCGCCCCATGCACATGGATGACGTGCCATGCGATCACATGATCCATGCGCTTGGGGCGCCCTGACGTCACTCTGGAGCGCCCCGGGAGCCGCACGGACGGTAAGTATGCTGCTCCCCCGCTCCCCTCTACACTTTACCATGGCTGCCAGGACTTTAGCGTCCTAGCAGCCATGGTAACCATTCAGAAAAAGCTAAACGTCGGATCCGGCAATGCGCCGAAACGACGTTTAGCTTAAGGCCGGATCCGGATCAATGCCTTTCAATGGGCATTAATTCCAGATCCGGCCTTGCGGCAAGTGTTCAGGATTTTTGGCCGGAGGAAAAAGCGCAGCATGCTGCGGTATTTTCTCTGGCCAAAAAACGTTCCGTTCCGGAACTGAAGACATCCTGAACGGATTTCTCTCCATTCAGAATGCATTAGGATAAAACTGATCAGGATTCTTCTGGCATAGAGCCCCGACGACGGAACTCTATGCCCGAAGAAAAGAACGCAGGTGTGAAAGAGCCCTTAAAGAGAGCTGTCCATGCTCGGAAGCCATCAAACCTGAATGAACTAAAGATGTTTTGTAAAGAGGAATGGTCCAAAATACCTTCAACCAGAATCCAGACTCTCATTGGAACCTACAGGAAGCGTTTAGAGGCTGTAATTTCTGCAAAAGGAGGATCTACTAAATATTGATTTCATTTCTTTTTTGTGGTGCCCAAATTTATGCACCTGCCTAATTTTGCTTAACCCTTTCCCGACTGCAATCTGTATATATACGTGATAGCTGCACATGCCCCGTGCAGCTATCACGTCTATAAACGTCAAGACAGTTCTTTAATCCAAGCGCTGCAAAGCGCTTGGATTAAAGCTTCTGCCCCCGCACTGCTGCTGTCACGGACAGCATACAGTTCAGTAATGCCGGCAAGGGACCAATCAGAGTGGCCCCTTGCCGACAATCGATCCGATTGGTTAGTCTGTGCAGACTAACCAATCGGATCGCGGCAGTGGAAAAAATGCCGGTTTCAGGCTCTGATCTGCGCTCTGCAGATCACAGCCTGAAATCAGGTAGTGTCTCTGTGCCCCCCGATCTGTGCTCCTCCAACACCCCCCTGTGCGCGCCTGCCCCTGATGAAGTAGTTTCCCCGCCCGATCCATATTTATGTAGTCCCTCCCTGATGCGGTCCGCCCCATGCTGTCTCCCCGCCCCTCCTGCGCCAGCCTCCCTCACCCTCAAGGTTAGCCGCCGTACCCCAATACAACCCCCCCCCCATTCCAGCGCTGCCCCCGATCCTGTGCCCCCGCTGTGTGTGATGGCGGCGGCTCCATTCCTGAGCCGCCGCCATCAGCAGCGAGTGTCAGCTCTATGCTGACACTCTGCTGTAACCCCATAGATGCTGCGGTTGCAGCATCCATGGGGTTAATAGAGGGAGGGAGCTCCCTCTCTGAACCATCGGGGCTGCAGCGCTGATAGCAGCGCCCGATGGTTGCCATGGCAACCGGACGCTTTGCAAAGGCGTCCGGTTGCCATGGCAAAGGCATCCGGTGCTGCCACCTACAGGGCATCTAATAGTATTATACTTTGCAATGCAAGAGCATTGCAAAGTATAGTACAGCCATCAGCCCCATTGGATCTTCGTGATCCAAGAGGGACTTGATAAAAAAGGAAAGTGAAAATAATAAAAATGAAAAATAAATAAATAAAAATGTAAATTAAAAAAAGAAATTGCCTTTTCCTATAAAAAAAATAAAATACACATATTAGGTGTCACCGCGTCCGTAACGACCGTCTCTATAAATATATCACATGATAGACCCAGTCCGATAAACACTATTAAAAAAAAAAAAAAAAAAAAAAAAAAAAAACTGTGCCAAAAAAAGCTATTTTTGTCACCTTACATCACAAATAGTGCAACAGCAAGCGATAAAAAAGGCTTATGACCCCCAAAATAGTACCAATTAAACCGTCACCTCATCCCGCAAAACATGATACCCTATTTAAGACAATCGCCCAAAAAATATAAAAGCTATGGCTCTCAGACTATGGAGACACTAAAACATAATTTTTTTGGTTTCAGAAATGCTATTATTGTGTAAAACTTAAATAAATAAGAAAAAGTATACATATTAGGTATTGCCACGTCCGTAACGATCTTCTCTATAAAACTATCACATGACCTAACTCCTCAGATGAACGCTGTAAAAATAAATAAATGAAAGCTGTTCCAAAACAGCCAATTTTTTTGTCACCTTGCCATATAAAGTGTAATAATGAATGATCAAAAAATCCTATGTACCCAAAAATGGTACCAATTAAAACCTCAACACTTTCTGCAAAAAACGAGCCCTTGCACAAGACGATCGGCAGAAAAATAAAAAACATATGGCATTCAGAAAACCAATCCAGCACAATCTGCCTTCCAAAAACCGTATGGCATTCCTTTCCTTCTGCGCCCTGCCGTATGCCCGTACAGCAGTTTACGACCACATGTGGGGTGTTTCTGTAAACCGCGGAATCAGGGTAATAAATATTGAGTTTTGTTTGGCTGTTAACCCTCAATGTGTTAAATAAAAAAATGCAATAAAATGGAAAATCTGCCAAAAATGTGAAATTTAGAAATTTCATCTCCATTTTCCTTTAATTCTTGTGGAACACCTAAAGGGTTAAAAAAGTTTGTAAAATCAGTTTTGAGTAACTTGAGGGGTGTAGTTTCTGCAACGGGGTCATTTATGGGGGTATCCACTATGTAGGCCCCACAAAGTGACTTCAGACCTGAACTGGTCCTTATAAAGTGGGTTTTGGAAATTTTCTTAAAAATTTTAAGAATTGCTTCTAAACTTCTAAGCCTTCTAACGTTCTAAAAAAATAAAATGACATTTCCAAAATGATGCCAACATAAAGTAGACATATGGGAAATGTTAAGTAATAAATATTTTATTAGGTATCACTTTCTGTTTTAGAAGCAGAGAAATTGAAATTTGTAAAATTGTGAATTTTTCAAAATTTTGGGTACATTTTGGATTTTTTCATAAATAAAGGTGAAATATATTGACTCAAATATATGACTATCATGAAGTACAATATGTCACGAGAAAACAATCTCAGAATGGTTTGGATAAGTAAAAGTGTTCCAAAGTTATTACCACAAAGTGACGCATGTCAGATTTGTAAATTTTGACCTGGACATTAGGGCATCAATGACCCTTGGTCATGAAAGGGTTAAACAATTATAGCACACTTTCTGTAAATCCAATAAACTTCATTTCACTTCTCAAATATCACTGTGTGTGTCTCCTATATGATATATTTAACTGACATTTTTTAACAACCAAAGATTTATACAGGAAAATCATGAAGATTAACAAGGTTGCCCAAACTTTCGCATCCCACTGTATACACACACACACACACACACACACACACACACAGATATACATAGATATACATACACACACACACACACACACACACACAGATATACATAGATATACATACACACACAGATATACACACACACACACACAGATATACATAGATATACACACACACACACACATAGATATACATAGATATACACACACACACATATACATAGATATACACACACACACACACACACATACATAGATATACACACACACATACATATATACACACACACACAGATATACATAGATATACACACACACACAGATATACATAGATATACACACACACAGATATACATAGATATACACACACACACACACAGATATACATAGATATACACACACACACACACAGATATACATAGATATACACACACACACACACAGATATACATACACACACACACAGATACACACACACACAGATATACATAGATATACACACACACAGATATACACACACACAGATATACACACACACACACACAGATATACACACACACACACACACACAGATATACACACACACACACAGATATACACACACACAGATATACATAGATATACACACACAGATATACATAGATATACACACACACACACAGATATACATAGATACACACACACAGATATACATAGATATACACACACACAGATATACACACACACACACACACATATACATAGATATACACACACACAGATATACACACACACACAGATATACACACACACACACACACAGATATACACACACACACACACAGATATACACACACACATACACAGATATACACACACACACACACACACACACACACACAGATATACATACACACACAGATACATACACACACAGATATACATACACACACAGATACATACACACACAGATATACATACACACACAGATATACATACACACACATATACATACACACACATATACATACACACACATATACATACACACACATATACATAGATATACACACAGATATACATATACACACACACACAGATATACATAGATATATACACACACACACACACACACACACACACAGATATGCGTTAATTTCTTAACGATAATTTGTTTTCCCTTAGTCCTAACAGCAGCACATGTGGGGTTTATCCGCCCCAGTGAAACTGGTAGGACAGACGGAATATTTAATGAAGTAAAGTAATCAAATAAATCCACGCCCCCATTACCTCACTATAAGAGGCCAAACCCCCATACATCAGTGTGTCATAACAAGAAACTCTCAAAAAACAAAAACAAAGGGAGGGATATTTGTGTGCTGCTGTTAGGACTAAGGGAAAACAAATTATCGTTAAGAAATTAACGCTTCCCTTACGTCCTAACCAGCAGCACATGTGGGGACTTAGCAAGAAGTTAGCCTAAAGGGTAGGGACTTCAATGCTGAATGGAACTCAAAACAGACCGCCCAAAGGCAGTGTCCTGTGAACCCCTGAGGTTGAGTCTATAATGGCTCACAAAGGTAGAATGTGAGCTCCAGGAGGCCACGGAACAAATCTGTTCCAGTGGAATAAGAGACCTTTCGGCCCAACTAGTAGAGACTGATCGGGTGGAGTGAGCAGTGACAAAGGCAGGAGGTGGTCTATTCTGGGAAGCGAAAGATTCTCTGATGGCCTCTCTGATCCATCTACTTAGAGTACGCTTAGAGGCCTTCTTCCCTTTATTCCTGTCAAAGAACAGGATAAGAAGATTCTCTGACCTTCTGAACGCCTGGGATCTCTCAATGTAGATTCTCAAACATCTGGCCACATCCAGAGTATAGAGGGAACTTTCTTCTGCAGAGGAAGAAGAGGAACATAACACGGGCAAAGACACAACTTGATTAATGTTGTGCACAGAGGGCACCTTAGGCAAAAAGGTGGGTAAAAAACGTAAAACGACTCTGTCCGGTAAAAATAAAGTGTATGGCTCATACGCCGAAAAAGCCTGAAGCTCTGAAATGCGTTTGGCCGAAGTTACGGCCAACAAAAAGGTTACCTTCCAGGATAAAAACTTAAAGTCCACTTCTTCCAAGGGTTCAAAGGGGGGTCCACTCAACCCTTTAAGCACCACTGAGAGATCCCACTGCGGTATAGGTCTTGAAATGCTAGGCTTAAGACGTACGGCTCCTTTAAGGAACCTCTTAATCAGAGGGTCTTGATGTAAAGATCTGCCAAAGGCGGCTGACAGAGCAGAGATCTGTACCTTGAGTGTAGAAGGGCTGAGGCCCTTATCTAGTCCATCCTGCATGAACTGAAAAATAGCAGATACTGGAGGATCCTGAGATGGTACTTGATGAGATGCACACCATAGAAGAAAAATGCGCTTTACCCTGGCGTAGGCCTTGACAGTCGCAGGAGCTCTGGAATGAGACATCGTTCTTAAGACCGCTGCTGATAGCCCTTCAGGCTCTAGAAGGGACTTATAATCTCCAGGCTGTCAGATTGAGTCTGGATGGATCCAGGCAGAGCTGAGTGCCCCGGGACACCAGGTTTTGCATTGGGGGAAGCTTCCAATATTGCCTTCGGCTCATCTGCATGAGCAGGGTAAACCAAGACCTCCTGGGCCAGAATGGAATCACGGCTATTACTGAGGCTTGGTTCTGCCGAATCTTCATCAATACCCTCGGTATCATGGCGATGGGAGGAAAGATGTAGGCCAGCCTGAACTCCCATGGAATTGACAGAGCATCTACTGCCAAGGGATTGTCCTCCCGATACAGGGAACAGAACGTTTCCATTTTGGCATTAAATCTTGTCGCCATGAGATCTATGTCTGGGTGACCCCACCGGAGAGTGATCTGATGAAAGATCTCCTGATTCAGAGACATTTCTCCCAGAGCTAAGACTCCTCTGCTGAGCTGGTCCGCAACCACATTCAGGGACCCCCGAATGTGGACTGCTGAAAGGTGGGAAAGATTCTGCTCTGCCCAAGACAGAATAAGACCTACTTCTGAGAGTAGACTCTGAGACCTGGTGCCTCCCTGTTTGTTGATGTAGGATACCGCAGTAGAATTGTCCGAGCGAACCCTTACAGCCTTGTTTCTGATAAAGGGGAAAAAAATGAAAGAGAGCCATCCGGTTTGCTCTGAGTTCTCTCAGATTGGATGACATCAAACGCTCTTGAGGGCTCCAGGATCCTTGAACTTGAACAGCCTAGAAGGGATGCATCTGTTGTCAACAGGATCCAACAAGGTTGGATCAAGGACCTCCCATCTTTGACCGGTTTCCACCACTTCAGTGAGCGGCGAGCTTGAGATGACAGGGAGCACTTTGTCTCTAGCCCTCTGGGAGTTCGATCCCATAGACTCAGAACTTCCGCTTGAAGAGGGCGAATATGCCACAAGGCCCAAGGAACTGCATCCACGCTGCTGACATTAGGCCTAACATCCTCATCAATACTCTGATAGTTACCCGGCGGGGAACCATGAGTTGATCTGCAGTCTTGGAAATGCGTAACTTCCTTTCCGGAGAAAGGTAGAGCGTCATGTTGGCAGAATCTATTATGAACCCTAGAAACCTCCTGGTAGTGGAGGGAGAAATCTCTGACTTCTGCCAATTGATAATCCAGCCCAAGCGCTGGAGGAAGGACTGAGCCTGCAGCAGATGAAGCGTCTCTACCGAGTGGGCTTTTAGAAGCCAATCGTCCAGATATGGAATGATCTCCAGGCCTCTCAATCTGAGGGGAGCTACTACAGCTATTACCACTTTGGTGAAGATGTAGGGCGCGGTTGTGATGCCGAAGGGAAGCGCGGCAAACTGAAAATGTTTCACCGTCCCCCTGAGACTCACTGCCACTCGTAGATACTTCCTGTGGGCCTGGCACACAGGGATGTGGAGATAGGCATCCCTTAGATCCAGTGTAACCATCAGGTCCCCTGGGCTCAGGATGCTGATTACCGATTTGATGGTTTCCATCCGGAACCGCCTTTTCTTTATGAATCGGTTAAGGTAGCGGAGATCTATGATCATGCGCCAACCTCCTGTGGCTTTGGGAACAAGGAAAACTGGCGAATAAACGCCGGATCCAATCTCTTCTGGAGGAACCTCCTCCAAGGCCCCTTTCCGCCTGTATTCCAGTATAGACTCCTCCAACACCACTTGCTTCTCGCGGGGAAGTAATCTTGTCAAAACAAATTTTTCTGGGGGAACAGATAAAAATTCTATCCTGTACCCTGTCCTTATTATATTCAGGACCCAGGGATCTGGAACAAACTCTGTCCAGGTATTTAGAAAAAAGTTAAACGGCCTCCGACTGGGAGGTCTGAAAGAATAGGAGTCAAATTTATGACTGGATCTGACTGAAGGGGAGGGCCGTCACTGGTCGGTTTTATTGTTTTTGTTCCCACCGGAACGATATGATCCTCCCCTCCTGGACCCACGGCCTCGCTGAGGCCTGGATTGGCCCTGAAAGGGTCTGGACCCTCTACCCTGCCTACCCCTACCCCTAGGGGTTTGAGGGAGGCATTTACCTTTTTTATCGGCAAGACCCTCCATAATGCGGTCCAGTTCAGCCCCAAAAAGCCTTCCTGGCTCGTAAGGGAGGCTGCATAAATTATACTTGGAGGCATTATCTGCCACCCAAGGTTTTAGCAATAGTGGCCTCCTTCCCGCTGAGGAGAGCGCCATAACCTTAGAGGCTAATTTTAACTGCAGTGGGCCGGAGTCACACAGAAATTCCACGGCAAGTAGAATGGACTTAAACTACGCCAGGATGTCATCACGGGATATGCCAGAGTCGATATCCGACTGCACCTGTCGGAGGCGTCTTTGGAGGAAGATGGCTACCTCCGTAGAGGATATAGCCACAGATGCAGCAGCTGTGGAGTAAGACCTTCTTCAAGGTGCATTCTACCCGCCTGTCCATCGGGTCCTGTAAGTTGGAGCCGTCATCAGCTGGGACAATTTTGCAATTGCCAAATCAACTTTGGGCACAGTGCCCCACTGGTCTAATTGGGATGTCACAATCGGGTACATGGATTTGAAGCGCTTTGAGATGACCGGTGCCTTCTCAGGATGCTTCCATTCTAGTTTCATTAACAGAGACAGAGTCTCGTCCACTTTGAAGGCCCTTGGCCCCCTAGAGGTGGACTCTGAAGCTTCCCCGGGATCAACATCCTGGTCCCCCGACCGGATGGATCTAAGTAACCTCTGGGTCTTCTCTACAGGAAAGAAGTACCTTACAGCCTCTTCTTCCTCCCTGCTAGACTCAGAGGAATGGACTTCGTCCACGGTATGGTAGGCTTCCTCCTGCATAGGAGTGGGTCTCAGAGGAGATCGGACACTGGGTCTTCTGGATGACACGGAATTCCTTAGGGTGTTCATTGAGGACTCCACAAAGTCCTTTACCCAGACTACTACGTCCCGTATGGTAGGCTCCGTATCAGGAGGCAGAGGAGGACGGCAATAAGGGACACCTATTAAATTCATAGGAGTATGCTAGAGGGGTGGGACAATCCCTACACACCAAATGCTTGCGCTTGGATGACGTCTTGCGCCCAGACCGATCCCCATCACCGGCATTATCTGCAGAGAAAAAGTTATAATGAATGAACAAGGTCTATTCATTAGATAAACAAAGAAGCAGCAAACCTACCAGGAACAGGAATTCTGGTAACTAAAGTAGTTTGCCTCAGTAACCAACCCAAGGCTGCAAACAGCACAGCCTGGAAGGACTGGAGGCTTTATATATTCAAATTTGGAGCTCAAAGTGACGTCAGACGCCAGGTTTGAACAAACTTTAATCATTGCTGTTCACAGACAGACCACCAAAGGCGATGGCACACAAGCTATCGCAGGTGAAGAGAGGAAGCCAAACAGGAAGCTGAATACAGGAGCTCCGTGCCTAGGACAGGAGCTTGCCTGCCTCCACCATGCCGCACGGCAGTACCAGCTTCCATCAGATAAGCTGCAACCCTGAAAGAAAAACACAAGGTTAGCATGTAATCTAAGAGTATGGCAGCCAAATGGCTGCCCCAGTCTGTCCTGCAGTCCCAAGGACAGAAAAAAACCACACTGATGTATGGGGGGTTTGGCCTCTTATAGTGAGGTAATGGGGGCGTGGATTTATTTGATTACTTTACTTCATTAAATATTCTGTCTGTCCTACCAGTTTCACTGGGGCGGAAAAACCCCACATGTGCTGCTGGTTAGGACGTAGGGGAAACATAGATACACACACACACACACACACACAGATATACATACAGAGATATACACACACACACACAGATATACATACAGAGATATACATAGATAGATATACACACACACACAGATATACATAGATATATACACACACACACAGATATACATAGATATACATACACACACACACAGATATACATACACACACACACACACAGATATACATAGATATATATACACACACACACAGATATACATAGATATATATACACACACACACAGATATACATAGATATATATACACACACACAGATATACATAGATATATATACACACACACACAGATATACATAGATATATATACACACACACACAGATATACATAGATATATATACACACACACACAGATATACATAGATATATATACACACACACACAGATATACATAGATATATATACACACACACACAGATATACATAGATATACACACACACACACAGATATACATAGATATACACACACACAGATATACATAGATATACACACACACACAGATATACATAGATATACACACACACAGATATAGATATACACAGATATAGATATACACACACACAGATATAGATATACACACACACACAGATATAGATATACACACACACACACAGATATAGATATACACACACACAGATATAGATATACACACACACAGATATAGATATACACACACACAGATATAGATATACACACACACAGATATAGATATACACACACACAGATATAGATATACACACAGATATACATATACACACACATACACACACAGATATATACACACACATACACACACAGATATACACACACATACACACACAGATATACATACACACATACACACACAGATATACATACACACATACACACACAGATATACATACACACATACACACACAGATATACATACACACATACACACACAGATATACATACACACACACACACACAGATATACATACACACACAGATATACATACACACACACACAGATATACATACACACACACACAGATATACATACACACACACACACACACACACACAGATATACATACACACACACACACAGATATACATACACACACACAGATATACATACACACACACAGATATACATACACACACAGAAATACATACACACACACAGAAATACATAGATTACACACACACAGAAATACATAGATTACACACACACAGAAATACATAGATATATAGATATACAGTGGGGGAAATAATTATTTGACCCCTCACTGATTTTGTAAGTTTGTCCAATGACAAAGAAATGAAAAGTCTCAGAACAGTATCATTTCAATGGTAGGTTTATTGTAACAGTGGCAGATAGCACATCAAAAGGAAAATCGAAAAAAAAACTTTAAATAAAAGATAGCAACTGATTTGCATTTCATTGAGTGAAATAAGTATTTGAACCCCTACCAACCATTAAGAGTTCTGGCTCCCACAGAGTGGTTAGACACTTCTACTCAATTAGTCACCCTCATTAAGGACACCTGTCTTAACTAGTCACCTGTATAAAAGACACCTGTCCACAGAATCAATCAATCAAGCAGACTCCAAACTCTCCAACATGGGAAAGACCAAAGAGCTGTCCAAGGATGTCAGAGACAAAATTGTAGACCTGCACAAGGCTGGAATGGGCTACAAAACCATTAGCAAGAAGCTGGGAGAGAAGGTGACAACTGTTGGTGCGATTGTTCGAAAATGGAAGGAGCACAAAATGACCATCAATCGACCTCGCTCTGGGGCTCCACGCAAGATCTCACCTCGTGGGGTGTCAATGGTTCTGAGAAAGGTGAAAAAGCATCCTAGAACTACACGGGAGGAGTTAGTTAATGACCTCAAATTAGCAGGGACCACAGTCACCAAGAAAACCATTGGAAACACATTACACCGCAATGGATTAAAATCCTGCAGGGCTCGCAAGGTCCCCCTGCTCAGGAAGGCACATGTGCAGGCCCGTCTGAAGTTTGCCAATGAACACCTGAATGATTCAGAGAGTGACTGGGAGAAGGTGCTGTGGTCTGATGAGACCAAAATAGAGCTCTTTGGCATTAACTCAACTCGCTGTGTTTGGAGGAAGAAAAATGCTGCCTATGACCCCCAAAACACCGTCCCCACCGTCAAGCATGGGGGTGGAAACATTTTGCTTTGGGGGTGTTTTTCTGCTAAGGGCACAGGACAACTTATTCGCATAAACGGGAAAATGGACGGAGCCATGTATCGTGAAATCCTGAGCGACAACCTCCTTCCCTCTGCCAGGAAACTGAAAATGGGTCGTGGATGGGTGTTCCAGCACGACAATGACCCAAAACATACAGCAAAGGCAACAAAGGAGTGGCTCAAGAAGAAGCACATTAAGGTCATGGAGTGGCCTAGTCAGTCTCCGGACCTTAATCCAATCGAAAACCTATGGAGGGAGCTCAAGCTCAGAGTTGCACAGAGACAGCCTCGAAACCTTAGGGATTTAGAGATGATCTGCAAAGAGGAGTGGACCAACATTCCTCCTAAAATGTGCGCAAACTTGGTCATCAATTACAAGAAACGTTTGACCTCTGTGCTTGCAAACAAGGGTTTTTCCACCAAGTATTAAGTCTTTTTTTGTTAGAGGGTTCAAATACTTATTTCACTCAATGAAATGCAAATCAGTTGCTATCTTTTATTTAAAGTTATTTTTTCGATTTTCCTTTTGATGTGCTATCTGCCACTGTTACAATAAACCTACCATTGAAATGATACTGTTCTGAGACTTTTCATTTCTTTGTCATTGGACAAACTTACAAAATCAGTGAGGGGTCAAATAATTATTTCCCCCACTGTATATATATATATATACACACACACACACACAGATATACATACACACACAGATATACATACACACATACACACAGATATACATACACACACACACAGATATACATAGATATATATATATACACACACACACACAGATATACATAGATATATACACACACACACACACACACAGATATAC